>NC_071100.1:25937500-26112500 GCF_024256425.1 Clarias gariepinus | reverse complement strand
AAATGTTCTGGACTTTATAACCAGTTCCCTTTGAAGAGGCGAAAGTAATTCCATATGTAGAAAAGGCACCGCACTGAGGTGTGCAGCAGGGGTGTAGTGTGAGCCCATAACAGTTGTGTTGTGGTGCAGTTCTGGTTGTCATCACAATGATTACCTTTGATGGTGCTGATGACCCGCTCCAACTGCTGGCTCTCATTGCGGTCAGGTCGGCAGCTCGGGCTTATCTCCAAAGTATAATCCGGACCGTATTCCGTAAAGAACTGTTTGAGAAATAAAAACAACTGTTGCTCAGAAAGCAGAAAATTCAGTTTGTATGTTAAGACAAATACTGTTATGTTGTAACAGGTTCAGTATGACATAGTTAAAATTTCTACTGTTGCTTCTCATAGCAGTAAGTATGTGTAAGTAAGTAAGCCTTGTGTAGCTGAGGCTCATGTATCACCAACCCCATGGATACAAGTGTCTGCTTTTATTTTTGTTGCAGTTTTAATAAACATATAATCTATGTCTAAAATGATAGTGAAGATAGTAGGAAGAAATGTAAACATGCATGTAATAAAATCCAGAACTGGCAAAGTTTAACTAAGCAGCGGGAAGGAATGGAACCACTTTCCAACATATACTGAGGTTTACTTTTTAAAATGTGCATTTTAGTCCACAGATAGATAGCCAGATGCATGCATAACTATTCCAAATGGTAATTGTCTGTACGCTTTGTCATCTCACCCCATGTCTGACCTCAGACAGGAAGAAAAAAAACTTTCCCTTATTGTGTTATAGCAAAAGAATTCCAATTAACAATGCATTATGTGTATCAAATGGAAACAATATTAGTTTTCCAACAATACAACCATCCGTGCTGCTCAGATAATTTGAAAGACATTGACTGCTTTGTCTTGGAGATATGTTTGGCATTTGCATTGGACAAGCAGCAGAGTGGGTTGTGTGTTAGTTCGACTCTGCTTTCAATTATCTCCTGCTTGTTTATCCGGCTTACCTCCGATCCCAAGGCGCTTCAACATGCAAGGGATTATAGAACCTCAACAACGCATATGTGCGCGCACACACACAAAGAACATGCACATACATCCACACACATACTCACTATAGGCAGACCCACATTTTAAAGTGTACACATATCTACATTTATATAAACAAATACATACTTAAAACATTTCACAAGCAAATTCATTTGCATATACTAAAGCCATCACCCCCCCTCCCCAACACACACACACACACACACACACACACACACACACACACACACACACACACACACACACACACTCCTGTATTTTCCCATGAACTCAAACTTTCCCATGTAGATCAAGCTGAGACAACTCTGTCCGTTTCACCGCTGGACTGTTTGGTTTGGACCACATCAAGTCCACTTTGAAGAACAAGCTGAAGCACAGAACGCACATCGCATTTGCGTATTATTATTATTATTAATATTATTACTTTGTGTGTTTGTTAAATTTGCTGCATATTTGTGTCTGTTATGGTTTGATTTTTTACCAATGTCATACTCATAAATAAATATGTTTTAAAACAAAAAAAAAGTTCCTTGGTTTTAACCGAGAAAGACCTACAAAAGCAGTAAACCTTGATGGAGGAATACTTTCTAAATGCCTCACAGGACATAGGTTCAGAAAACACAACAAAGGTCAAGTTTCTCTTCTCAACAGGCCAAGTCACACAGGAACAGCTATGGGGAAACCCACACACAAACCAAAAACAATACATTTAGCATAGAGGTCAAAGCACTGCTCAAAATCTCATTGTCCCTCATACACTTACGCAACGTAAAAGTTGGCTTTTATATCAGCTCTTGGCTTTGGACCTCTAACCCTCATGTCACAACAGCAGGCCTGATCTGTAACTGACTTCCTCCAGACTCGTTTCCTGCATTTATCCCACTCCAGGAATTGTGGGAGCCAGCCACTTCCCTAACGGGATGGCAAACTTTCCCAGACACACAATCCTGTTTGCTGATCTGAGGTCAGATGGGGAGCTGCAGAGAATTTTTCGACTGACAGGGTTTTCATGTAACAGCTATTGAACACTGTAAAGTTCAGCCAGTGATTACAATAGAAACAAAACACCTGAAACAAAAAGACCTTGGAGAAGATAATAGGTGCGATGAACATCACAATGTGTCGAGCTTCCTCTCTCCAGACAAGACAGGAAGTGGATTCAGAGGGCTTGTTCTGGCTCACTGTCTCTTAGTCTCCTTTTTAGATTTACCAAGAATTCACACCGGATTTGACATGTTGGATGTAAACATGCTTGAATAACCTAATTAATCTACACTCCTTAAATGGTAAAATAACAACAATACTTTAAATTGAAACTTATATATATACAAACTAGAACATGTCTTAAACCCTCAATAAAGCTCACTTGAAAATGTGAAAAGACATTGGGTTAAAATCAACATGTGTGTTTAATCTATCCAGAATGGTCTATTGACTCTTAATGCTGAAAAAACACTATTATAACACTACTGCAGTATATTACAACCATTTAATAGGGCTGCATCGTTGAAGTCTTGATTCTGATAGGTCAGAAGGTGTTGATATATTTTTCTATAGTAGCAGGTCATTTTGATTATGTCATTGCTCCTATACCAACAGCATGCAGATGGAACTAGTGTACACTAGTTTATGGTACAACAAAAGTCAGGTCTTGAGGTATTATTCCCTAATTTTACTTTTTCCCCCTGTTTAGCAGAGTGACGTAAAATCAGCACGGCTCCACGCAGCATTAGAAACAAACAAAGTAAAGCTTACTTTGTAAGTACAGATAGATCTGTTTGCAAATCTAAAACACTGACTTTATAGTTCCCTGTTTAAAAAAAAAAAAAAAACATACAAGAGAGTTTAAGTCAACTGGGACTTTGATAGTGCAGAATAACAGAACACCATCATGAGAGTTATAACTAGCTTTATTTCACTAGATAATCCCATTACACTAATGCACTTATCATATTGTTTCAATAGTGCTTGGATACTATCAAAGTAGAAAACGACAGTTCGCACAGACAGATGGATCTCTTCTGCAATTCTGTGACAAGCTATCTGTCAATTTTTAAGGATCAGACGTTCCACTCTTTGAACGTTTGCAGGAACAACTGCAGTTTGCTCTGAGCCACCTCGGCTGAGATGTCATTCACGGACGAATGGCCATCTTCAAAAGTTTGCACCATTCAAATGTTTTACTGCAGCCAAGAATTTCCTTACCATACTGCGCTTGCAGTCTTCTGTGAATATCAATCGGTTTTACACCTTCATTCATGAGAAATTTTATCACAAGTCCTAGTTTGACTTGAAAACCCTTCGTACATCGTTCACCCAAGTTAACTGTCTAGCATGCTGCTAACAAAACTTTGTCTAGTTTCCACTTTGGGATGGAATGGCAAATTATATTTAAAACAAACTTGTTCATTTGACTTTTTGGACCAGTACAAATTCACAAAATAAATACAAATTAACAGAATAAATTGAGAAAACCCCCTAGAACAAGTTAATGCTAAAATGTAGTCACTTAGCTCACAATGTGCACCAAACCAAACGGCACAAATTCAAAAACATCTACTGTCACCCCCCTACTACAAAGGGATAAAAAGTAAGATGTGTCATTTTTTAATGAAGAAAAAATGATTACGGGCACATTTACATACATATACAGTACATGGAATTAAACACTCCAGTTGCCATTACTGATTATTTTCTTCCAATTTATAGATGCAGTGAAAGAAAGGACATGAAGTTATTTGGTGTAAGGGAAGAGAATAGGATTAGATGGAGGCAGATGATTCGCTGTAGCGATCCCTAAAAGGGCTCCGTAGTTTTTTATTCTGTAAATATACAGCAGATTATAAAAAAAAAGATCAAAAGGTGAAAGTGTGTGATGCAAATTAAGACCTATCAAAAAAATAGACAGATTATCTTGCATTATGAGGGATGCAAATCACAGGTTGAAATGGAAACCTACCTGCCATGAAAGACAACAATAAATGCTGTTGAAGTGACTGCAGTTTTTAAATTGTATATGGATTCATTGAGAAATCTTATAACTACGTTTAAAAATGTTCACTAATGTCTACATAACTATGTTCAATAGAGCGTCCTGACTAGAAAGAGAATATGACATTTCTTCATTATTACGGTGCATTAGATTTAAACTACTGTTGTGTAGTACTGTATATGTTTGTAATCAGCGCATGCCACAGAAGAGAGGACAACATTCCCTCCCCTACCTCTCCTGTTATGTTGGGACATGCAATTAGTAGAGTTTCCACCTTTAAATTGGTGTTTAAATAACCTCTGACTTGTCATGGGATGCCCACATTAAGTAAATGATTTCGAAGGTGCGCCCCAGAATCTACTATCTTTGTGCTGCTAAGAAAGCAGGTCTTCCTTGTGATGTTTTGGTGCAAGTATACTTGATTTTTTTATGGCCAGTTCTTGAGTATGCTAGTCCAGTATGGGGTGGATTACCTAAAGGTCTCCCTGGGCAGTTAGAGAGGATCCAAAAACGATGCTTTCGGATAATAGGTATTCCGACTTCTACTCTCCCAACATACTCAGGGACAGTTCATCGCCGCTGCATTGCCTATGGCCTACATATTCTCTTCGGCGGCACAGGATATTTTCTATACCAAGAAGTAAAACTAAATGTCATGAACTTTCCTTTATTCCAGTGCTTTAAAATTGTATAAAACTGTTCTATAGATAATTTACATATGCTCGATTAGGATGCCTTTTCTGTGCATGTGTTATTTATTTATTTTATTTTATTTTAAATTAATTAATTGATTGTTTTGAAGTATGTGTATATTTGACACTTTTCAGGGTTTTGTACTGCAATATCCTGCCTTGTCAAATTTGAATAAATAACTTCTAACTTCACAGCTTTCAATTAAGATTTCTATACAAGGTTAGATAAGTACCAAAAAATAGTGAGAAAATTTTTTAAATTAAAGTATCACTAGCTTATCTTTAACTGCATCAGATGAAGCATTATCCAGCTTTAATATGTTAAGAGGCATATTGCAAAAAATGATGACGTATGCCATTCCAATGCCTGGTATGCTCTTCCTTTCCAGCATGACTTTCTACATGAGCTTAAAAACAGGAAATCAACCCATGTTTAAAAGGCAAACCCTCAGACAACGCAAAAACATCATGTCGTCTGGTTTTGCTGCCTTCCTCTGCAGCACCACCTCTGCGTGGCTGTGTGTTTGTGCGAGTATGAATTGGCATGTGGACCACAATACTGCGTGGAGACAGACTGGGAGGTGGAGGAGCGGCGTAACCGTCGCCAGGGTTTGGTGGAGCTCAGAAAAAGACTGACCACTTACTGAGAATACGCGCAAGCACACAGACGCATGCACAGCCACACGTACACACGGTTAAAAAATAAACAAGTTTATCACACATTATATAACAACTAAAAAAGAATAATGTGCGTTTCTTTAAAACAATAAACCAAAACCTTTGTTCCGGCCACACTGTCCTCTTTATCTAAATGCATTCCAATTATCCAGTAGATCCTAATGTACAGGTACTTCTCAAAAAAATTTGCATATTGTGATAAAGTTCATTATTTTCTGTAATGTACTGATAAACATTAGACTTTCATATATTTTAGATTCATTACACACAACTGAAGTAGTTCAAGCCTTTTATTGTCTTAATATTGATGATTTTGGCATACAGCTCATGAAAACCAAAAAACCAGGCAATCAGCCTGTGGCACTGCTGAGGTGTTATGGAGGCCCAGGATGCTTCAATAGCGGCCTTAAGCTCATCCAGAGTGTTGGGTCTTGCGTCTCTCAACTTTCTCTTCACAATATCCCACAGATTCTCTATGGGGTTCAGGTCAGGAGAGTTGGCAGACCAATTAAGCACAGTGGTTTTGGCACTGTGAGCAGGTGCCAGGTCGTGCTGAAAAATGAAATCTTCATCTCCATAAAGCTTTTCAGCAGACGGAAGCATGAAGTGCTCCAAAATCTCCTGATAGCTAGCTGCATTGACCCTGCCCTTGATAAAACACAGTGGACCAACACCAGCAGCTGACATGGCACCCCAGAATATCACTGACTGTGGGTACTTAACACTGGACTTCAGGCATTTTGGCATTTCCCTCTTTCCATTCTTCCTCCAGACTCTGGCACCTTGATTTCCGAATGACATGCAAAATTTGCTTTGCCGAAAAAAAGTACTTTGGACCACTGAGCAACAGTCCAGTGCTGCTTCTCTGTAGCCCAGGTCAGGCGCTTCTGCCACTGTTTCTGGTTCAAAAGTGGCTTGACCTGGGGAATGCGGCACCTGTAGCCCATTTCCTGCACACGCCTGTAGTGGCTCTGGATGTTTCTACTCCAGACTCAGTCCACTGCTTCCGCAGGTCCCTCAAGGTCTGGAATTGGTCCTTCTCCACAATCTTTCTCAGGGTCCGGTCACCTCTTCTCGTTGTGCAGCGTTTTCTGCCACACTTTTTCCTTCTCACAGACTTCCCACTGAGGTGCCTTGATACAGCACTCTGGGAACAGCCTATTCGTTCAGAAATTTCTTTCTGTGTCTTACCCTCTTGCTTGAGGGTGTCAATGATGGCCTTCTGGACAGCAGTCAGGTCGGCAGTCTTACCCATGATTGCGGTTTTGAGTAATGAACCAGGCTGGGAGTTTTTAAAAGCCTCAGGAATCTTTTGCAGGTGTTTAGAGTTAATTAGTTGATTCAGATGATTAGGTTGATAGCTCGTTTAGAAAACCTTTTCATGATATGCTAATTTTTTGAGATAGGAATTTTGGGTTTTCATGAGCTGTATGCCAAAATCATCAATATTAAAACAATTAAAAGGCTTGAACTACTTCAGTTGTGTGTAATGAATCTAAAATATATGAAAGTCTAATGTTTATCAGTACATTACAGAAAATAATGAACTTTATCACAATATGCAAATTTTTTGAGAAGGACCTGTACCACAATGGGGAAAAAGTTCAAAAGCATTTTTGCAGCTCTCACACTCTATTCACACCTAATTCTCTCCGCCTAAGAACCAGCACAAACACTAAAAAGTGCGGTCCCTTTTATTCTGCAAGCTCATCCCAGGAGGGTCAGACACCCCCCCTTCAAATATCATACACATGGGACAGGAGTGCTTCTAATCCATTTAGCAATGTTTGACTAGCAGAGCCACAGCTGTCCTTTAGTGTGTGTAAGCATGTATGTGCTCTGGACGTATATAATCTCAGCTTGCACTTCATGTAGCACTTTTGCTTTTTTTTTGTGCATGTGCGCGCATGTGTCATCACACAATAGAGGGAAATGGTGCTGATTGTCCAGCTCCCGGTCTCTAACACCCTCAAACTCAACTCAGACCCCTCCTAAACCCACCGCAAAGTGAATGGAGAGAAAGCGAGAGCATGAGTGTGCATCTATATCTAGGGGGAAAAAAAGGAGAGAGTTTTTGTGAAAGACAGATGAATACGGGAAAGCAAAGGAAACAAACAGGCAAGGAGAGGCTGAGTAATAGAAATAGTGTATGGTGAGGGGGAAAACACAGGGTTTGCTGTTTGTTATTTCACTGGGCCGTGCTGGGAACAGCTCAGCGGAAATGAGTAAAAACACGGCCTAAAAAAAGAGGAGAGAGGATGTACACATGCGGACGGCCTACTAAACAGCGATGGCCGTTTCCACCCATGGGTCACGCATAGTGCCAAACGTAACGGCTACAAAAACATGATCTGCTTCTCCCACTTATCACTGATAAGGTTAGATAAAAAAACAAAGCCTCATTTAATTTAGTCTGGACAGACAGTCAGCTGAGGCTTATTTTTAGCCTGAGATAAGAAATGTGAACATTTCCTCATTGTCAACGAGCCTAAAGAGGAACATTTATCTTCTTTATCAAATGAAACATGAGAGGATCTAAGCTGAAGTTCTGGAAATAAAAATAACAAAACCGTTGCCACTAAAGACAACCTGGATGGGGAAGAATCTTCTATCTGGGGAAAGAATTAGGCACACAGAGTGAGCTCAACAGTGTTGGTTTTTTAGATAACATATGGGTGCTAACAGTCTGTCCAGTTCTTATACGGTCCATGTTCTGGGCACAGCTCGAGACTCCAGCATTACCACAGGTCAGATGTACACAGTGCGTTATGACAATACGGGGTCAAGTGTCTAAAACAGCAGGAAGACAGGAGAAATTTGTGACGGGTGTAACTCGCAAATTAAGACTTTGAGCTTACATCTTCTGTGTACTGTTTTTTTGTGCCCACATCAACTGTAAACCACAACGTACGGTTGGGAAAATTCTTCATCATACTTATGAGCTACTGCCTGATTAAAAGAAACAGAAAAGAAAGTTCTGTCCTCGGTTTTGGTCTAGATATATAACCCTCTGTTGGCCTTTCGTTTGGTCATCTGCCTGTGTGAGTGCGTGGAGCTCAACTGCTTGAATGAAGCTGTTGTATTCCCTACTTGAGTATCTCTGCCTCTTATTGTTTCCACTGTTGGCAGGGCAAAACATAGAAAGAATCTCCAGCACAGAAAAAAAGACAAGTGGCATTCCATGCTCAGAAAGCTTTAGACATTCTGTTGGTTCTTTACACTTAATATCATCAGCTTTATGTCTTTATGTCTTTCTCTTTTACCAACTGGCCATCTGACCGTCCTCTCTGAACTCATACTACAGCTAAAGAGTGTTTTGTTTGGCCTGGATAGACACACAATAGTGGCAGGGAGAGGGAGTCTGTGCATGTGGTGGGGGACTCTTGCTGTGATTTGAAAGACTGAAGGGAAAAATAAAAGACTCTGAGAAGGAGAGAGGTTGGGGGTGTGTGTGTGTGTGTGTGTGTGTGTGTGTGTGTGTGTGTGTATACTCCATAAGCTGAAGTTTAGACAGGCAGAATTGGGGTTAAAGATAGTTTAAGCAAAGGAAGGTCACCTCTAAAGGGAAAACAGATATAGGGTTAAGAAATACTGGAATGACATATAACAAGACATGAGGCTGGACTGACCTTAAAGGACTGAGCATGAATACTTCCTAGAACACAACATACACCAAATAAACAATAAACCATCAAAGTCCCAAGACACATTTACCCAATAGTGAGTACAATGATTGTCATAATAATGATTTACAGTGACTATAATGATTTACAGTGACTTGTAGAGTTGATGGTCCACATAATGTGACCCAAATAAACTTTGTGTACATTGTGTAATTATTGATCTGAAGTGAAGTGTTCTGTGGGTAGATGTTTAGGTAAAGCTGTTTCGACACAGGGCAGTTTTCATGACCGATGACTTTGCCCACTGTGGCTTCTTTTTAACACAATGTTGTGGCTTTCGTCTTATTAACTATAAAAACGAGAAAAACAGAGGCGGGTAAGGAAACATCTCGTTTATAGCTCATTTAAATGACAACAGGAACTGACTTCTTTTGTGAATGTTTCCTAACATTAAACATAACCATAAACGAATAAAAGGTGTGATGTGGTATTTAGTGACAAACCGATGTGTTTATTAAATGAATAAAACCCTTAAAGACATGCTGTTACTGAATGTGAACACATCATACAATTATGTATTTGTATATTCTTTTTTGTACAAAACACGTTTTATTCCTTATATAGCGACACGATCGGATAAAGGACAACGCCACCGCAGACGCTTTCTAATCCATGCCACGTTTACGCAGTCTTATTTTGAGGTGCTTGGCCAATAATGAGGTTAAAGGTCAACCTCTTGCCAGAGTTCAGGTTTGAAGAAACAAGAGCATCTTTTCTTTAGCTGACCATGAAAGCGCCCTCTATAGTGCTAAAAGACCCTCTTTGTGAGTGTGAGAGGGAGAGAGATATCAACCTATCACTGTACATTCAAAAAGCTCTTCCATCCAACTACCCTCCCCTACAAACACTGTCTCTCCAGCTCTCTCTTCTGAAGAAGCAATTATGTGGGAATTTACAATCCTTCTTCTCCAAAAAAAAAAAAAAAAAACTCCAGCCTAAAAAAAAAAAACCCTTCCTTTCAGTATGATGTACGCACACACATGCCCTCTCTTTCTCCAAGGAAAGAGGAGAGAGGGAGAAAAAGGTTGAGGAAAGAAAAGCACAAGCCCCTCTCTGTCAGGCGGCAGGGACAGAGTGGTATTGTTAAGACCCCCTTCACTCACACACACACACACACACACACACACACACTCCTTCTCTGTGAATCACATGAAAACAAATGCGTTTATTGAGAGGTGCTCGGACATGTTTGATTAGAGCCAGTGACTCAGCAGGGACAGATAAAGAGAGAGGGAAAGAAAGATGGAGAGACAGAGTGAGTGGGGATGGAGGACAGGGGAAAAAAAAAGATTTTCAGGGAGTGTTGAAAGAAAAGAGGGGATGAGGTCTTACCTCGTGGTCTGGTATCTCTGAGGATAAAGTCTGTTCCAGGACTGTCCCTGTCAAATAGGTCCAGCAGCGGGCAGTATTGGCAAGGTTATACCCACCTGAGAGAGAGAGAGAGAGAGAGAGAGAGAGAGAGAGAGAGAGAGAAAATCTCAGCAAAGGCCCTTATTGTACTGCTGTAATTACTACCTTTCATCCACTGCTTAGTCAGGCAGGTCTGGAGTTCAGAGCTTCTTTTAAAATGGGCTGAAAATCACAAAGTTTACTTTCTTACCCCTTCATTTAATCACACACTAATAAACTTTTTGGCCGTGGCTTAAACCTGGCAACAGGAACAAGAGGCAACCAGCAGGAACGGACAAACACGCTCAGCACCTCTGACATGAGCTTGTCTCTGAGCTTTTGTTACGCTTGATCAACTTGACTGCTTAACACTATGGTGCAAAAAATGTACATAAATGATGTGCACGTATCAACACAAAGTAACACACCATCATGTGACCATCAGGAGATTCATGATCATTAAGCAACATCACATGAGATGAAGTGTTTGAGTGTGTTTGAGTTTGTTATACAACAGTTCCACAAAGACCATTTATTATTAACAGATTATGATTTGCTTGTTGTTTATTTAACTATTTATTTTGCTCCGCCAACACATATCCTTATCCTGCGACTGGCGGAAGCAACTAACCATGACTGGCAGGGCTGGCGAATGGAATTAACAGGGATAAAAGTAGTTTTAAATTCCTACAGGTACTATGCAGCAAAAGGGTGAAAAGAATAAAGCATGGGAGTGATGGTCAGTCACAAGAAACTTGTGAGATGTACTTTATATTTCTAGTTAATCCGTTAACTCTGTTAATTTCCTGGGTTCTGGGATTTAATCCAAAATAGCATTAAATGGAAAGCTATTGCGCTATGCAGAGTGTAGATAAAAATGCCTTAGATCCAGAAAATAAAGATGGATTGGGGATTAACCCTTGTGTTAGGTGCTAGTTAGCCATAAACAAAACAGCTTGATTCAGACGGTTCAGAGGCCATTTAGAAAGGCTTAAAAAAGTTACTAAGAAGAGGAAGTGGTGTTTAAGAAGACATAACATTCTCGGATATGTTTTGTTGCTGAAAGTGCTACTGTGACTGGTTTTGAATGTGGGTTTTGGCAGGCAGCAGCTCCCTCTTCTTTCCAGTACTGTGGACTGTACTGAATTACTTTGACCCATGCTGGTGACCAACAGTCTAAATATCAATTGTTGGAACCCCTGTGTCACAGAGTGATACATACAATTAAGCGTCCCACACATAGATTTTTTCAGATAATTATTCAGTCGGAGCCCACTGTTATATACATCTTTGTCTTTTGGCTCTTCTCTTTCAGGGGTCACCACAGCTAACCACCTGCCTCCATCTACTGTAACCCTATCCTCTGCATCCTCTTCTCTCACACCTACAAACTTCATGTCCTCTCCCAATGCATCCATAAATCTCCTCTTTGGTCTTCCTCTAGACTTTTTGCCTGGCAGTTCCAACCACAGCATCCTTCTATCAATATCTCCTCTAAAAGGGTTAACTTACTATATAATTATCCATAAATCACCCAGATTTCAGCACCATCTTGACGTCCACTAGACCAGCTAGTGAAATACAAACGACGGGATTCACCCACATCTTGGCTTTAAAGACAGCCAAGTGGGCATTAGTCTAAATTTTTGCATTATATAAACAAAACATACAATTTGTTTTAACATTTGTTTGTGCTTACATTATGTGTTGATTAAATGTAGTTGGTATTTGTATGGTTGATGTAGAAATACTGGCTACACACTGACCTCCTCCCAGCAGCAGTGTAGGTAGCTTCCACTCCAACACATGGCTCAGGCACTGGCTCACCCCTACTGGAGTCATGTTGAAAGAGCACATGGGGTCGCCCGCCATGGTGTCCGCCCCTAACTGCATCACTATGGCTTCGGGGTTGAACAGCGCTTTCACTTCTTTTATGACACTAAAGGAAAAAACAAAAACCCAAACAGTCTTTCAAGACCGGCTGCTCAATATAATCTGCATTTATAAGCATAAACCTCCAAAAAAAGCAGACCTGGTGAAGACCTGGAGGTAGCGATCATCTCTGATTCCGTCCTCCAGCGGCACATTAACGGCATACCATCGGCCCTTCCCGAGGCCTGTGTCGGAGACGTCGCCTGTACCTGTAGAAAATAGAGAAGATAACAGTAGTAATAGCACTCACAATACTCTCTATCACTACTTTTTACTGATATACCTGTTTCTTGCGTTGCCTAGCTCATGTGTTGATTTTAAATGTTACTCACTCACTG
Organism: Clarias gariepinus; assembly: GCF_024256425.1. Lineage (NCBI taxonomy): Eukaryota > Metazoa > Chordata > Actinopteri > Siluriformes > Clariidae > Clarias > Clarias gariepinus. The sequence goes on along the minus strand of NC_071100.1, from coordinate 26,099,756 downwards.
TAAAATGTTAATTAATGTACATTAATTACTGTAATGTAATATTTTTCCTTAAAGCCTAATTAAAAAATCTAAACAAGCTTTAATAAAGATGCTCTTTATTTGTACTTCACATTAACTGTGCTATAAGATATTTTTAAGTAATTGCACACAAATCATAATTTCCTTGAAAACCTTATTATGCGAGTACAACTTTAGTTATTTAAAATCAATCAATCAAATGAGTTTTGGATTAATACTCCTTGCTATTAAGTGTTTATTTATTACATTTAAAATTATTGTAAAATGGAAATTTGGTCTGACAGTCCTATTGTGAACATGAGTTTTTTTTCTCAAGTTACATAAAAAAAAAACCTAGACACTTTAGATAGGCCTAAATATTTTTATTAGTGTGCGAGTGATCGAATATAGAAACCGCATTCAAGTGTACAAAATAATATTGCAGCTGAAGTCATGATATATGGTGCCATTCTCAGAATGGATGCATGCTGGGCTTGATGGGTGGGATGGGTTACAGGTTCAGATTATATTCTACCCAGTGCCAACGCAATAACATTTGGTAACTGAATGTAAAAAAAAAAAAAAAAAAAAAAGAACCACCACATTAGCTCAGTGGCTGAAATGCTGGTGCTGGCCCCTGTTGTGCACCATTCTCCTCGAGTCAGCAAAACCATTGTGTTGAACTATCGGAACGGTAATCAGACTCTACGGGCACTGATGTGGAGCTGGCCGCTCCGAGCTTGGCATCAGTTAAAACATGGCTGTCAATTTAGTGAATTAAAAGGCAGACTGATCTGCGCTGAAGCAAAAGAAGCATGCTGAACCAACCTGGGAAGAAGCCAGGAGAGAACTTATGCAGAGAAACCGTCATCACTTTGGAAGTAAAGCTGAAGGCATCCTCTACGCCTGCAAATCAGACCAAAGATAAGATAATGAGAAGACCTTCTATTCCAAAAAAAAAGCTTTAGTAGCTAAATAATGATAAACAATAATCATGACATAGACCATACACTTTAGTTAAATTACTGCATCTATGAAGCTAATTGTATGAGTTAATTAATCAGTAATGTTAAGACAAAACTGTGGATATAACAGTGAGAAGTTATTACCATCACCATGGTGAAGGTCGACATCTACATAAAGCACCCTCTCATACTTCTCCCGCAGTTTGAGGATCCCCAGAACAGCATCGTTCACATAGCAGAACCCTGACGCCTCGTCCCTACACACACACACACACACACACACACTTTGACCTATATTATCACCGCATTGTATCAGAAATATATGAGGGGCGACCAAGTCAAACCGAGACTTTTGATGAAATACTTCTGTGAATAAAGGAGTCAAACCGATTATGTACCATTTAAAACACAGTACGGTAAGGAAACTCTTAGCCACAGTAAAACATTTGCTAGGAGTTCCTGGGAAGCCAGCCTTTTAGCAGGCAGTTTGATCGTGGCTCCGGCGTACTAGGAAAACTTTCTACCTTGATGGTATCCAAGCACTAGTGAACCACTGGGATAAGGGCATTAGCGTAACAGGGGATTATATAGAGAAAGAAAGGAAGGAAGTTAATTCTTTCATAACTGTGTTCTTTTATTCCGCACAAAAGTCCTGCTTTGGCTCGAACACCCCTCAGAATTCTCATGGCTTTGCTTTTGATTAATAATTAAAGGTAAAACTTTTGCATGATTTATTTAAAGATATCTTGGTTGATGTTTAAGTATTTTAAATCATTTTTTACTGATATAATACATTTAAAAAACAAGCAGCTTATGAAGTCATGGTAGGCATGCAGTTATAGAAAACCATGGATAAGACCTTTTTTTTTTTTTTTTTAAAGAGGATATCAGTTAATAGACTAAGTATAAAAGAATTTTAATCTTCTTATTGTTTTTATGATGATTTCCAGACCTCAACGTCTTTGACTTGTTCTAGATTTGATCTTCCAGTCTAAGACAAGCTCATGACAAAACATACAAAGTATTTTGATTAGAAGCCGTCGAGCATATTCTACCACAAACAAAAGCCGACTCCACAGTCTTCAGCTAGCACTCTACATGTCTGAGCTCTGTTAATCTTTTGTCCGAGGGTTGGAGTGCTCTCTGGGGCATCTGTGAACTTGTCAACTGGGACAATCAAATAACTCTCTGTAACCACAAATTATATAAAAAAAAAATTTCAGCAGTGTCGCAGCAAAGCATGTAAATACTGTGTCCCAGACTTGACACAGTGTGTTTGGACATTTAATTTGTTTTGATAGCTAAAATAAAAAGACCTACACATAGTTGTGAAAATATTAGAAGTTTGACTAATAATCTAGGGACATTCAATCTTAACAAAGGTTAACAAAATAGGCGGGCTGCGTCCTCTTACTTTTTGGCATGGTGCCAGCCTCCTGCCCAATTGATGGCGACTTCACATTTTCCGTCCAGCAGACACTGAGCGCCCGTCAGAGTGGCTCCGCCAACTGCAGCTGCGTAATCAAATATACCCTCCACCACTGGACAATCATACCCTGGAGGTGGCAAGAACCAGGAGAAGAACCAAAGCGTCACACTCAAACAGAAGATCTGTCCCTCGCACTTATTTCTTTTCTATTAGAGCAATAATAAAAAAAATTCCATTCCTAAACGAAAATGAAGTGCCAGCACGTCAAAGCTCTTAAACACACATGGACAACATCCAACATAAATTTGATCTTTTACCATGTAGTCAACCAATCTGGAAATTAACAGGTTAGGAAGATTTTTTATAGAGATTAGACTGCCTCCTGGTGTATGAAATAGGAAATCACATGATGCCATAATGTTCATGGACTTTTTGGTGATCAAGTCAGGATGCTTTTTCGCATTAAGGGAACGAGGCATTAAAGGGTTTTTCATACATTAAGCAGGCAGTCTGATTATTACTTTGCCGTACTGAGAAAAAATTCTACCCTAATGTTATCCAAGCACAAGTAAAAGTTTTTTTCTCTCATAACTGTGTTCTGTATTTCTGTACAAGTCCTGATTTGACCTGAACACCCCAAGAAATTTTAAAGGAGAGTGATTTCTTCTATTCAGGTTAAATTAAAATGGAACAACTCCATTATTAAAGCCGGGTATTCAAGATGAAGAAGACAATAATGTCTACACAGATGACACGTTTAACTGGCAAACTAATCCCAGAATCTTTATGCTTGTGGCAGATCTTTTAATATAAACATATTTAATGTGTTTTGTGGTGGTGCTTAATAGGAGCCTATTTATTACTATGCACATTTTCTCAGCCCCCTTGAATAAATCTAGATCAGTGTTGACGAGATCGGATTCACAGACAGTCAGGTGGACAGTGGATCGTCAGATTGGGGACCTCGTCGTACAGGCAGAAATTATCCAATGAAATTAATCAAAATAGTTCTCTTTTTAATTTTACAAAGTAAATTTTATGTAAACACATACATGCAGAAAGTCTTACCCAATCCAAAATCTCCCGACTGAGGATCATCATTGTCTCCGTTCTGGCTGATCTTGTGGAGGTGCTCAAGGTAAGAGTGCGTGTGAAACACTGCCATCTCCTCCATCGTAGCCATACGAGGCTTAACTACACTGTAATGTTGTACACAATAATATAAACACAGAGTAAAGCTGGATCAACAATCACACATTGTCAGTAAATTAGGAAGATGCATCTTACCTCATCACAGATTTTTGTGCCATTATTTGGCATCATTCATTTATTTATTAATTTAGTCTCTATACTACTTATTAATGTGTAGCATTGCAGGGAACCTGAAACACAAATCAGACTAATATGCACGTCTTAGAGAAAAGTAGTGACTCAAACAATTAAGGATCTGGGTTACTGATCAAGGAAGATCAAGGGTTCAAGCCCCAGCGCCACCGAGCTGCCACAGTTGAGCCCTTAAGTAGGAAACTTACTCTATCTGAAGTATGCAAAAATACATACAGAAAACGGATTGCGAGTAACTTGTTCTGCAAGTGTTTTGCAAGACGAGCAAAATTTTTAAATATATTTTAACTTGTTAAACAAGTGAGGCCTTAATATACGAATACCTCAGCACATATATGCTTTGTCTGCCAAGTGTCACGTGATCACAACTGAGCCAATGGTTCTTTTAACTCTCGTGCATGCGCCACTTCTATAGTCAGCATCCTTGCAAGCGTGTCCTGTTCACTATAACACTGACCACATATGGTGACTATTCTTTAGTAACTGTAGATCAACAACAGTTTCCGTAAAAGAAAACAAAAAAAGGTTTAAAAGGCTGTAGCAGTGCAGGAGATGAGTCGACAATGCAACATCACATTTCCAGAAAATCCTCAAAAGGAGGCAAAAGCAAGGTAAAGTGAAGATTAATTGGTTTTATTTTCACTTTACTTTATTCTTGTATTAATCATTTTTTGGATGAATATTTGAGCTGTGGAATGAATCAGGGAAATTCGCTTTGATATTGATGCACACTTCTGGAACGAGTTTTGCTCGAATTTTACAATCCAAGGTTTAAGTGTATACAATTTCACTGTGTTGTAAGGTACATGTGACAAATAATGGAATCTTAGATGGAGAAAACATGGACAACCGGCACACATTGAAACGGAGATGCGGGGCAACAGGACTAACCACTGAGTCTTTTAACTGGAAATGTATGTAGCGTACTTATGAAATTTAGCTAAGGTACCAGGCTACCTCTTAAAATCCAGTGATGGATCTTAATTCTTTTTAACATTATTTTTTTCTTACTTTACGTACTAAAGGTACAGTCAAGGGAAGACCCCCATGACCAGTAAAAACATCCTTAGTGTATTTTTAAGAGACACACAAAAAAAGTAATTACACTGATGTTAAGAAAACAACTCACACACACACACACACACACACACACACGTACACACTAACCTCATATGCCTTAATAAGCCATAAGCTTCAATCAGGGAATGCACCATACTCGCCTGTGGAGAGAAAAACACAACATATATCGTTATAGTTTAAAAGGTAACACTGAAATTACAAACTAAGCTATTATTACCCTTCTTGTTTGAACGACAGGTGAAATGAGAAAGCTGTACATGAGTTTATAGTTAGCTGCACGTGCTAAAGTCAGGATGCTTCAGGACGTTGCCATGGAGTTCACGCTGCAGCTGAGCTGCTACTTACTCGGTTTGGGACTTTGGATAAAGAGTCGCAGGTCTCCACATAGTCCGGGCTGTAAACATACACCACGCTGCGTTCGGTGGGAGTTCCATCCTTAGAGTCACCGCCGTCACACATTTAACACCTCACACCCAAGAATAGTGCAATCTGGATTTAAAATAGAAAAATATTAAAATCAATAGCTACAGTGTATACTGGGACGTTTAAATCGAGCAGCCAGCAATCTCGCCTACTTCCGTGTAGGTAGTGCAAGAAGACTTCAAAATAAAAGCCAACACTAATTTACAACGCAGGAAAACCCCCACTTCAATATAAACCAGATATTTCTTTATTATTGTTGTTTATTTACATGTTATAGTGTCATGTTGTTTTTTCTTGTTCTCTATTAGATTTGTCAAGTTTTGTTTTGTTTTTTAGAAGAGTTATATGGTTGTGATTGTACAATTATAAATGCTTTTCCTCATGATAAAAAATATAAAATATATTTATAAAAAGCTTAATAAATGAAAAATAAGTAAAAATATATTTTTAAATATATGCTAACGATTTTTTATATAAACATAATACGAGGTGGTATCTAAAAGTTTCAAGACTAATTTTTGTTACACGCCAAAAGATCCTTCATAAGTCAGTGTGCCAAAAGACATCGTCCAGAAGGAACATTGCGTTGAAATCTCGGTCAGCGTGATGGAGGAAAATTACCGGTGACGAAACTTGGGTGACGACCCTGAGACAAAGCAACAGTCTTTACAGTGGTAGTGCCCATCATCTCCACAACCGAAAAAAATTGTGCATCGAGAATTCGTCCCCAGGGGTCAGACCGTCTATAGGTGATTCTACTGCCAGGTTAAAAGGTGTCTGTGTAAAGACATACTGCAAAAGCGATCGGATCTGTGGCACGCAAATCTCTAAAGTTTCTGACACCTCCTCCTATGTAATAATGCTAGAAGAGACAATATTCAAGAGACAACAAAAAAGAGTTAACCTAGACCTTTTTAGCACTTTATGTCCTACAAATATTTTGTTTAATTAACTTAGTAGTTCATTTCCAATATTCCATATTTTCGTAAATAGGTAAAGAAAATTATTGCAAGCTTTTTAGTAATCAACTGTGAGCTGTGAGAAATAGTCTTTTTTTAAATAATTATTTTTAAAAAAACTTTAAAAAAAATAATATATATATATATATATATATATTGCTACATTTTTATTACGTTGTAATGTATGGTTCTCACTGTGGTAAGAGAGAACTATCGGGAACAATGGCGTCACTATTTATTTTTGATCAATGACTGGGTTAAAATTGCCAATCTGGCAACCATCCCTGCCTGCTTTAACCATGCGCATGCTCAGTTTCATTTTCCATGGCTCCTTAAGACTGTCGATGTGGCTATAGTGCTGTTTAACTCGAGTATTTTAGAGTTCAGCTGTAAATAAAGACGCCATGGACGTTTTATCTTTAAGTATATTTTTAATCTTCAGCTTTGCACTAGCGGAGCAGGAAGAAAGGCTTCCAAATAAATGTGAAGGTACAACAGCGACCTGCTGAACTTTATTTATTTATTTATTTATTTTAATGAGTAGGAAGATTTCGAATTGAAAGTTGGTGCTGAAAGATGTAAATTCAGAGTAAGAGTTAAAAAGCATTTTATTGATTTATTGATATTCAAACCTTAAACTTAGTTTTATATCCCTGTAAACCTTGCAGCAGTGTTTGTAGTAAAATTATTTGGTGTAATTGTTTCATTCTGCATCATATTTGCATCCCTCATTAATATCCTTACACTTACTCTGACAGTGTGCAAGTTTTTGACAGTAGAGCTGCAGGCAACTTTGGAAAGGACCGGTCGCTCCAAAGAGGTCCTGGAGCTTGGAGAAGTGCTGGACACTGGAAAACGGAAACGCAAAATTAAGTACAACACCTCGTAAGTGCCAAAAATAAGACGCTGCATGATAAACAGATATCTTGGCATGGGTTTGGATTGTTAACTACACCTATTTGTGATCTTTTATCCAGTCATTAGAATGTATTATTTATAATACTATTAATTAGAGTGTATAGCTCATTTCTTTCTAATGTGTTATATATTACAAGAGAAACAAGATTAACAGAAGCTGTGGACAATATCTGTGAGGGAATATTGCAGTACAGCGTCCATGCTGAGAGACCCGGGAGCCTTCGTTATGCCAAGGTGGATTTACTTCTCTACACATTATTACCACACGGTTATTTAAAATCGTAAACTTTGAATACAGCTGGGTCCAAAAGTCTTAGATGTAAAATGCTGTTTGTTAACAAAAATGTTATTATACACATTGTCAACAACAACTTATGCAAAAACAAGGATCTGAGTAATAATTGCACTAATATTTGTTACATATCCTCTTTCCAGTTCACTCCGGGTAAGACTCCCGGAAGGTTCTTCTGAAACCCGATAATGCGTGTTAGGTCAAATTCATGAGAACATGTTGTACAGTGGAAACGATAATGTAAAAAAGGAAAAACTGGGCCCGTATTTACTTAGCATCACAAAGAAGGAAATTGCTTTTAAGTGCCCAGAGATTCTCAAAATGATGCCAGGAGTGGGAATAAGAGCTACTTATTTATATTCTTAAACTAGGAAATCACTCCTATCTCCACTAAAATGTAGAAAATAAAATGCATGTGATGTTTAACTGGTCCATTAGTAAACATGCTGTATGCTGTCTCCGCAGGTGACTGAAACTGTACGTTTTTTAGTGACAGTCCTGCACAGCACTATTATAGCGGCTTTAAACAGTTGCGATTGGAGCAGGATAACGCCATTCGCTATTTCTCTTTTCCACCATTTAAAACTACAAAAAACTGTAAAAAAAAAAAAAAAAAAAAAAAGTATAAAAATACATCACCCACTGTTACGGCTGCGGCTCTCTCTTGAAAAAGTGACATCACACGCTTTTCTTTGTGCACTCCTACTCATCTCTAAAAGTAAGTATAGGAAGCTTGATAAATAACTTTTATGTCCCACTTTGAGGTAGAAATATTTTCAGTCCTAAATGAACTTTCAGCCGAATTCCTACAAATGATTCTGAGATGCTAAGTAAATTTGGGCCCTAATCTTATGTAGCAAGAAATTAACATTATTAATATTACACGGTTGCTTATGTATAAATAGTTATTTTAGAAATACCATATTGAATAATAAACTTTCAGGATTTTGAATATTTGGTAAGTTTTTCTTTTTTCCTAGAATAATTTTTAGTTTTACAGAAAGGAAAAAAAAATGCTACGAATCAAGTGGATAGAAAAAATATTGGAATATTTCCTTAAATTTGAAACAATGCAAGGCATGAAGAATTACACAGGGGATAAAATAACCAAAAAAGAAGCTGTAGGATGTGTAAGCACAATATCATCACTGGACTGATCCTCACTATATGTAAACTAGTTTTATTATAATATTAGACAGGTTTGTATGTGTAAGATAAGATAAATAGAATGGTTTTCTATCCTTTTGTATTTTACCAAGGGATGAAAAAAAAAATTAGCATTTTAAAACATAATTGAGAAATTTTGCCAATGTAAAAATAATAAAATGGTAAAATAATATCACAAACATATTATGATAACCACAATGTCTCAGGGAAGTGTAATGCAACCTTACAAAATGATATTTTATGGTGTTATTGCCCAGCCCTAAGACATAGATTTTCCATACTGTCCTTACTTGGATAAAAACAACATGTTTATATAATGTACTGCTGGTGAGAGTAAACTTTTTCATCCTCACAAGGTGATTAAAACCGATTTAAAAAGGCAGGAGCATTTCTGTATGAAATAATGCATTTAATATTTTTATGTGCTCAAAATTGTGTATAATTGTGAATGTTTGTGTTGATCAGGGCACCAGTCAGACCATGAACACACTGAAGAACCTGGTGAATAAGGGGGTGAAGGTGGAGCTCGGTATCCCCTACGAGCTGTGGGACGAGCCATCTGTGGAGGTGGCAGACATGAAGAAACAGGTAATAAGCACTTATTGATTTTTTTTTCTTTTTAATTTGTTCACACAAATGTGTGTTCTGTTTGTCTAAGACACATGTCAATGTTAAACCGAGGGTGTCTTTGTTTTTGTAAGCTATAGTATGACAGCATGACAGAGTTGTGTGTTTCTAACCAAAACTATAAATTTCAGTGTGAGACTTACAGTGTTGGAAAATAAGAGTGAGCACAAGGTAACATGCTATCATGTTTCAGTGTGAGACTATGTTGGAGGAATATGAGAATGTGGTAGAGGACTGGTACTTCAATCACCAGGAGAAAAGACTGGAGAAATTCCTGTGTGAGGATCACGTACTAAAAGAATCTGAGTCAGGTGAGAGAACCACATGCGCGCACACACATACACACACACGTTAAAGCTTGAATAATCATTTTGCACTTCAAAACTTTTTCCTTTGTAAATATTTGTGTAACAAAGACAATAAGAACAAAGAATAGAAAGAGGTATCGTATAATATAGATATAGAGTGAGATTTCTTTCCGTGTATCCTACTCTTATTTAGAATGCCTTAAAGAGGTGTGGAAAGGAGACATGGGTGTGAAGGGATCAGCTGAAGAGTCGGAGGGCGAGCCGGAGGAAGACGGTCAAACTCACGACGCGGGAGAACTCTAAAAGCTGAAACATGCCTGACAAACTCCGACAGCTGGACTTTTCATTCTTCTTTGTAGAATATGTCCTGAGAAAGAAAAGCCATCCCAAAAGACCAATGAACTGGGAGCAGTGCTTTCAATAACTTTTTTTAACTTTTGGTACTAGTTAACACTACAAAAAAAAGCAGCCACCTCAGAAAGAGACAGCGACAGTGTTATAGCCATTTGAGAGCTGTACCTTAATGTGGCCGCTCGTTTGTAAAACAAGGACTTGAAATATTTATGCAATGCTGCCAATAATGAAATCACTCCATGCATAATGCCTTTGTTATAAACTTCTACAGTGTTATCTTCAAGATCTGTACTCCCTGAGCCATAATGAGGGTTGTATTGACTCTCTTACTGTTCAGTTGAATAATGCGTTTACTTTATTGTTTTGAATAAAGCATTTTATATTTACATATTTTTCCTTGATAATTCCAGCTATACTTGACTCACTCCCTCATTCTCTGTAACACTTATCCTGTACAGGGTTGCGGGATGGTTGCTTGTATCCTATCCCAGGGTACTCAGGGCACACACACTCGTACATGTTCAGGGCTCTTAGTCAATTCTTGTTTTTGAACTGTGGGACGAAAACCAACAAGCATGAGGAGAACATTCAAACTTCACACACAGATCCAAGACCGGACTCGAACCCTCAGCCTTGGAGTTGCGAGGCCACAGTGCTGTACTGCATAAGACAATGCAGGAGTCTCCTTATTGAATACCTGGTGATATATATATATATATATATATATATATATATATATATATATATATATATTATGTTTATATGCCAAGAGAAAACAGGTCTTCAGGCAGGATTTAAATTCATCAAGCTAATCTTCAGTTGTACTGTATACTTATGGACAGATGTTGTATAGGTAAATATATTACAAATTTAAAAGAAAGGTTCAATTTCATACAAAAATGTTGGACCATGGTAATTGTGGGTATAACAGCATAAATGTGTCTTAAACAGCTTTCATGTTTACGAAGTGAATGAGCATTTGTTATCGATCACTGCCTGACAACACTGGCAGGAGTTCCTACAGTAATCAGTGAGAGAGTTCTGAATCTGTTCCATAGCCTGGATATGGTATTCCTGGCAACCCCACACTGCCAAGCAATGTCTGTTTGTGCTGAAACATTTCTTAATTTAAGGGAAACAAAATTAGGATTTAGATTTTTTAGGTTTTTGTAACAGTACAAATATTTGCATATGTTTTATAATTCAATGTTTCTTTTGCCCATGGAATATGTTTGTGTTTGTATATGTATGCGTGTGGGCAAAATTGCTGGTATCCAAGAAAAAAACACAATGGTCACTGAAATAACTTGAAACTGACAAAAATAATGATAAATAAAAAATTTACTGAAAATGAACCAATGAAAATCAGACATTGCTTTTGAATTGTGGTTCAACAGAAGCTGGTACCCTTAACTTAATACTTCTTTGCACAACCTTTTGAGGCAATCACTGCAATCAAGTGATTTCTGTAACTCTCGATGAGACTTCTGCATCTGTTGACAGGTATTTTGCCCCACGCCTCGTTAGCAAACTGCCCCAGCTGTCTCAGGTTTCTGCATGTTTCAGCTCTTTACACAGATGTTTAAAAGCATTTAAATCATGGCTCATAGAAGGCAGCTTCAGATTAGTCCAATGTTTTGTTCTTAGCCATTCCTGCGTGTGTTAACTGTGTTTTGGGTCATTATACTGTTGGAGGACTCATGACCTACGACTGAGACCAAGCTTTCTGACACTGGGCAGCATTTTGCTCCAGAATGCCTTAAAAGTCTTGAGATTTCATTGTATTCTGCATGGAATTCAAGACACAATGTACCAGATGCAGCAAAGCAGCTCCAGAACATAACCAAGACTCCTCCATGTTTACATGGTACAGTTTTGTTTTCTTTGTTTGCTTCATACTTCTGTGTCTGTAAACATAGAACTGATGTTACTTTCCAAAAAGTTCTGTCCAAAGGACATTCTCCCAGAAGCTTTGTGGCTTGTCAATATGCATTTCGGCAAATTCTGGTCTCACTTTTTTATTTGTTTTCAGTAGACCAATAGGAGTCCAAGCTTGTCTTCCATTAAGTCCACTTTGTCTCAAACTGTGATGGATGGTGGGATCTGACACTGATGTACCTTGACCTTTGGAAGCTGTTCTGGGCTCTTTGGTCACCCTTCGTATTATCTGTTTCTTTAATTAGTTGGCTACAGTCCTGTGGACCTTAAACATCTGAATAATATGTGTGGCTGTGGTCACTGCTTGAAGATGGTCTTATAGCCTTTACCTTTAACATGTTTGTCTATAATTTTCTTTCTAAAGTTTGCAAACACCTATGATGCTAATTAAAGGACACATTTTAGATTAACATGCACCTATGGTCAATTCCTGGAGGTCTTGCCATGTTTGTAAGAATGATATACAATGAATAAATACAATGGTCACAATTGGCCTCCATGGTCACTCGTAGGACTACAGAGGTTCCTGGATAGATGGGTGGATGGTGAAATGATTTTCAATCTTATCTAGGGGTACCATTATTTTATATGATAGCAAATTCTACCATCATTTTATATGATGGTAGATATATGTATATATAAAAGTTATGACTTTGCTGTTTTTTCAGTTCTGCAATGTTGTAGTTTCTTATTTCCAGTGGTTATATGAGAAACAAAACATTTTGGGAGTTGCTGTTATTGGAAATTTGAATATAATTGGAATTGTGGATAACCCATCAATCCAAAATCACTAATTATTTTTCAATAAGAACCTATGAAAACATGCAATCTGGTGTTTATATTACTTATATATTACTTATTTTCTTTTCTTTTCTAATATATATATATATATATATATATATATATATATATATATATATATATATATATATATATATATGACCATTGTTTAAAGCGCTATATAAATAAAATTTAATTGAATTATATATCTGTTTCTTTATGCAAAACTTAAAAGATTCCAGCTGAAATACTTTTAGAATATCTCTTTCTCTCTCTAACCTTTCTCACACACTTGATATCAGTTAGGTAGGACATTATACGACGTGTTTAATCTCCATCCCTCGAATGAAAATAAAATTCAACTGATGAGTATTTGGAGTATCTGCCTTTTTCTGACACTGTAATTTTACGTAATGACGTTTTGCCCACCAGGGGGCAGTAGTGTCTATATGCTGTGGTAGTTTTATCTCCCATTGTGATCCAGACAGACAGATATGGAGCACTTGGTATTACTTGGTTGAGGAAGTGAGCCTTATGGTGGAACAGTTTATATGTAGAAGCAGACTTACACCTGGCACTTCATGTCTGTGTGCACATTTGTGCTGCTACACAGACCCCTGGCAGTGCCACTTGCCTGGATAGACTTTCATTAAGAATAATGGATAAGTGCATGGCATCTTTCAGCATCAGCTATAATTACATCAGACTCTTATTGCTGAGAAGTAATTTATTTGTAGTAATAGGAGGTTTGTGATTATTTGTAATATTTTTTATATTATTATGTTGGAAGACTCTCACAGTAAATCCTATTGCTTTGACTGTCTGAGTGACTGCGTTTTCCAGTTAGTTTTAACTTGAAATGGTCTGCACTTTCACTTTACAGGTAAAAACAAACGCATATGAAGATACACAAGGATCAACCATAACATTAATAGTTTAACATTTTTTATTAATTACAGTACTAGTAAACTAGTGACAGAATCAGGGGCATCTAAGGCTCACCCATGCCTTTGGGGACCTGTCTGATCCAACATTAAAGTCAGTCAGTACTGGTCATAAAAAAACTGCACCTGAACACCCAATCCAACACAGCACACTACGCAAAATGTCCAGCAAGCAAAGAGCCCAAGATCACCATACTGACCTCCAAACCTCACAGACCCCAATCCAAAAATTTATGAATGAATGGTAGGGTTTTTTTTTTTTTTTTTTTGCATGCTATTGAGCATTACATTACCTATTGTAAAAAATGTAAAAGTTTAATTTTGAACAGGAATTGTATTTTTATCTACTGTAAAGGTATCCCACTTCCTTTAACGTGATCCTAATAGTCTTTTTTCCTCAGGTTTCTCACGGTTATCCTTCAGGGACTGGGGAATTCCAGTTCATTTTTTTGTGACGAGGGAAGCTGACACAATTTAATCCCGCAGCCCCAGGGAAATCTGCTACATCCATCTCTCTAGCCACCTCAGTAATATATCTACATAATACAAGTGACACCTGTCAGGCTTGTTGTGGTATTAATGACAGGAAACAAAAGAATGATTTGCACTGATAAAGGCAATTCTCATTAATCCTAATCTAAATCCTAGAGGTTTAGTCTTTTCGCTTAGTGAGTGAGTGGGGAAATCATGAATGGGTCTCCGGGACTGAGACTAAGCAAACTTGTGTTATGGAATGTGTTCACACAGATTTCTTAGCATTATGCTTTCAAAATAGACAGTTAAACTGATTAGTGCTTAATTAATTGTATCAGGGTTGCTCATTAGTGTCACAGGAGCACAGCAAATAGAGTTTGTGCAAAAAAACTGAATTTTCATGTTCTTTCAGGACCTGTCTTCCTCTGGGTTGTCTGGTCCCCCCTGCCTTTTGGTAGATTGCATACTCTATAATTGCTGCTATGCGTGTCTTACAATGGAGGCATTCCTACCTCATGCCCAGTGAACTCTCGATCATTACTGAAGAATACATAAGTGTTACACATAGCCTACCCTTTAAGACTGCTGCAGAATTTAATGCTTTACAATTATACTTGTACTATATTTTTAAAAAGGCCATTTTAACATCTTTAAAACAAAATATATTTGACCTGGTGCTATAATAATATTATTCACATTAATTTAGAGAAGGGTGGTTGAGGTTCTAATAGTATCTCACAGGTTAACTGGTTAAAATCTCCTGAATGCTGAATATGCTTGAATCTGCTTCACTATGGCTACTGGACCTTTGGGCAGAGAGTGAATATCGTAATTGCAGCATCAGTGGTCACATGAAGGCATTTGTAACTAGATCTCTATTGTAGACAGAGCAAAATAGGAATTCTTTCAAAAATATGTTTTACACAACACTTTTTTCCTGATCTTTTAATCAGTATCTTTTTTAATAATCTCTAGTGAGTGTTCCAGGTTTGGAGACCAGACTTAAAGTATTTCAGTATACTGAAAACACCTCATAAAGTGCACCAAAATGCATGGGAGGAAGGCAGAATGGTGGAGGCAGTGTGATGCACTGAGTCATGTTCTCATGGAAAATACTGTGTCCCGCCATTCATGTGGATTTTACTTTGACATGTACCACCAACCTAAAAAAATTGACGCAGACAAAATACAATATTTCATGTTGTCGATATTCCCTAATGGTGGTGATTTCTTTCAACAGGATAATGAACCCTGCACTACAAAAATTTCTAAAGAATGGTTTGAGAAACATTAGAGGTGTTGACTTTTCCAGATCTCAACCTAAACGAGCATTTGTGGGAAGTGCTAAACAAATCAATTTGATCCATGGAAAGCTCATCATGCAAAGTACAAACTTACATCTTGATGCCAGATATTACAGCATACCTTCAAAGGTATTGTGGAGTCCATGCATGCCTTGTAGGTGTTATGGGTTTATCTGTGTATGTTCTCCCACTTTTATTAGCTGGCTCATTGTAAACTTAGTTTAAATCGACAAAGTTATATATAAAGGTTCCAGTGTAGGGTAACTCTTGCAGGTGAAAGAACAGGATTTCTTGTTTTTGACAAACTACACTTATTCAACTGTCTGCTTTACAGTGATTTACTACTCATTTAATTACAGGCCTTAACTTCCATGTGTGATTAGGTGTGATTTCAATTTACTTGAAATTTTATTTGGTGATGTTAATACAGCTAACTCGATAAACCTGCTTGAACACAAAATCAGAATATGCCTTCTTTACACATAATATGCCTTCTTTACACATATCTGCCACCCACTCAGATTTGTTTACGATGATGAAACGTCATACCATCTAGAGTAGGCTATGACATGTCATAGCAGCATGTCATACCATCTAGAGTAGGCTAAGACATGCTGCTATGATGAGATCGTCTGTCAGTTAGTATGAATACTGCCTTTCTGCCCAAGTTTGCCTTCAGAAGAGAATGTACTGTGAAATGCAATTCAAAACACTGGGACATTGTTTTGTCTGTCTTCTGCAAAAAAAAACAAAAAACACAAGAAGCCAAGCTACAAGCTCTTGCAAAAAAAATAAATCCTCTCTTTAGTTTCCCTCTAGCAGTGTTTTTGCATTATATTATTTTCACTATAGCTACTAAGATACTCTCCTTAAGGCACCCTGTGTGTTTGTACTGTTTCTTGGATAACTTTAATTTGGAATTAGGACTGAATACCAATGTAATTGCTTTTAGATAAAGTTTTCTTTGTCTAGGCATGGTTTTGTTTTGATATCAATACTGTGGAATTTCCCTTCACATGTTGCATACTTTCACTGACTGGGTCTTAAATGTTGTGAGAACGTACCCATGTAATTAATACTAACATGCTTCACAATGCCACACCAATCAGCAGCTGCCTGCCACGCATTCATATTGTCATTTTATTTCCCATAATGAAATTACGTCTTGCTGCACTGTCTGTTGCAAAATGTGTGTTGCTATATCTTGTTAAAGAATACTGTTTAAAAAATTGGATTGAAAGATGGGCATTACAAAAGGTAAAAAAAAGATTTGTTTAAAAAAGGGAGGAATTTTTAATGAGATCTGTTTGAATTACTTACTATTTAAAAAATACACAAGGTATTTTAGAGTCATAAAATCTAATTGTTGCATTGGAGAACCTCTCCCAGCACATTTATTTTAGTGTTATAATCAATCGCCACAGCTCAAAAAAGGTTAACCTTAATATCTAGGGTTTAGGAGCACCAGACTTTCCCCTCTGCTCCATCCCAAGGTGCACCATATTTGGACACAAATAGCCCATGATGGCTTAAAGCTCTGCCTTGAACCTAGTTTAGGGTTAGTAACAACTTCACGTAATGCAAAATCAGCCTGCCAATTTAGCACAGTTATTATGCTTGTCTCCTGTCCAATAATACCAAAGTCTAATCTGCACTGTTCTGGTGCGACACACACACCTGGGAAACAGTTCTCAAGGGAAGTCATCAATCAGCTTTATGAGACTGCTCTGGGGAAAGTGGCTTCATCTTTCTTATAGTTGTTCATTTGTTTCCTCCCATTCTCTCTCTCTCTCTCTCTCATGTAAGCTTTGCACACATGTCACCTCATTTACTTCAGGGATTGCACTGTTTGCTCAAGTGTTCTTTCGAGCAGATGTGCGTTTCACTGACACCATGAATGACCACAATGATAAAAATCGCGTCCAAATCGTGTCGTCGTGCCCTCAACGTGAACACGTGACCGCACAATAGATTAGAGCAAAGCGCAAAGTATTCTCAGTCGGCAGCTAAAACTGCACACTTTATGGTTTTTCGCTTCCATCTGTTTAAAAGGCGCGCCTGCCTCTACAGAAGCGTTAGCAACGCGCGCGCGCGGGTTTGTGTTTGTGTGACGTCATGTCGGCAGTAATGGGCTCGCCGCGCGCGCTGCTTGCTGTGGCACTGTTGATCAAAGAGCCTATGAGACGCAGGCGACTCGGCAACGCGGCACATGGTAGGAGTCACTATTTTCAATTTATTTATTTATTTTTTTACATTTTATTCCTCTAAATCATTAAACATTGTAGCTGGTTTTATGCCGACTAAGGGCTTATGGCAGAGGAGAGACTTTAAATATAGCAGTGCAGGAGCGAGCATTGACTAGCTGATTGGCGGTGAAGCGGCAGTGGGGCTAAAGTGTCTCCCTGAAGTCAATCTAACTGTGAGAAATAGTAGAGAGAGAGAAGAAGTCAGCTTTTAGACCTTAAGCACAGCAAGGTGAATGCACAGGTTGGATGACTTTTTAAAAAATAAATAAAAGACTTAAACCATAAAACGAAAATAAATCTAAGGCACGAGGAAAATGAATATGGTCAGCTGGCGATATTGAATAACTTTATATTTTAGAATATAAAGTGGAATTTTAATATCTGATAAGTAATAACATTAAAAAAAACAACACAAAAATAATAATACCAACAAAAAAAAAAAACTATTCAAATTTGGTCTCGAATGCTTTTCAACTTTACTTACAGCAACAACAACAAAAACAACAACAACAACAATAATAACAACAACAACAACAATAATAATAATAATAATAATAATAGTGTTGACAAAAAGTTCGTTTTTTTAATCGTGTCCTCAAGTTACGTTAACTAAAATAATAATGTAAAATAATAATAAAATAATAATTATAATATAAATAATAATGCTTGAGACATAATAAATAAAATTTGATTAATAGTGATAGTGATTAATTAGTATTTCCGTTACCAGAATTTCCCCTAATTGTTTTGCACACAGTTCTGAAAGGTTTAATGATTCCCCTTAATGTTGCTCTACCGCACGCGTTTATTTCTGCGTAACGGGCAAATGAGTTACATGTGGCTCCTATTATTTTGGTTAAATTAAGATCTGTAACACACATGTGTAGGGTCAAGCCGTAATTTCAATCTTCATTTCTTTCATTATAGTGATGAGAAATTCGTTCCCATAATCTCAATTAGGAAAAACACGAGGTAATTAAATCCCTCTTTGCAAAATAAAACGAAGGTTATTTAAATGACTTTTCGTCAGAAAGCTAATTATATTCTGGGTTTTGATTTAGGAGACCAATTATGAAATAGTTGTTTGAAACTATTTGGAATTTCTTGTCATGAAATAACCGGCCTCGAGTAATTCTCCTTACATCAGATTAATGATGTTTGGTTTGGACACCATTTGGGAATTGTTTATATAATCTGATTAACTGTGATGATGCGCTCACTTTAAAACTATGAGACAAAACAAAAAAAAGAAGACAAAAAGCAGTCTTTGGTGACCTATGGCCTGTGTAGGTGGCCAGCTGCAAGAGCCTGATGTTCTTATTAAAAACGCAATTTCCGTTTGCTTTCCTCTGGTTCACTTTTCCACAACGACACCTGATACATCCGACTGGTTGTGATTATATAGCCATAAAGCCGAGTTTTTCATTAAATGATCATTATAATGATTGAGCAGTGTTACACTTAATTCAAGTCCCAGAGCAATATCAACGTTTAAAGAAAGGAAAGAAAATAATTTACTATAAGTGTCTGAAGACATGCTTTTGACGGGTTTTATTGATTAGGTTCTATTAGCTAGTCGGATGAGCATTTGTGGATGGCTGTGATTTCGAACTTAATTATGCTTTCTGAAAAAAAGAAATGTCTACAGGACCCTCTTCTGAGTGCTATTAACGTTTGAGATCGTAACTAGCACATGTGCCTTTAAGCAGAAATGAGGTGGAACCGATGTGCAGGTCTGACAGCTCGGCCTGCTTACGTTGTGGAAATGTTGTGCTTGGCATTTATGAAGGAGGCTCGAGGGCGATTCCGTGTGCATCTGTTTTTCCCTTTTTCAACACTGACAGTGAAGCGAAAACTCCCAAGCAAATTTCAATGCCAGGGCGCCTAATCTAGCGTGGGAGAGTGTATGATATACTTTCTCTCTCTCTTTCTCTCTCTCTCTGTCTGTCTGTCTTTCTCTCCCCCCATATGGTGTTTCCTTCAAACTTGAACCAGGCCTTTGTTTTGTTAAACTTATAGACAGAATAACAGTAGATGGCATATGAGATAATATATGTGCGTAAAAGAGATGATGGTAAATGGTTTCTCTGAATTAGGACTTGCAAGACAGCATGGGCATCTATTTGCAGGTTGTAGATTTATGAGTCTCATGTCTGGACATGCTTATTAGGAACATTACTTCATGGAGCTAGTCTGGATCCTCCATGGGGTTTTTGGCTCAGATGAGAAGTGTTGATAGTCGGGGCTTAATTAGTCTACAATCGACATTTTTTCACACCCCTAATTTGGCTTTTTAGTTTAATGTGGTTACTGTTCGAACGGTATGTACGTCCTCAACGCAAACCCTCGTACCATGCGTTAGGACCCATCGAGGCCACAGGCGACGTGTGTGTCTGTATGATAAACGGGAGCCTCCAGCTAAAGATACGAGCGGCAATAATCCACTTTCTGAAGCCTGTCAGGTCGCTGCTTCTCTAAAATTAGATTAATGCACCTGATGCACAAAGTGGTCGCCATGCTTGAACCCCGAGGTCCTCTGTAGCGTTTAAACTTTCCGAGGACAATTAAAGTTATAAAAGGTGTTGGCAGAAACGCGATATGCATATGTTTAATTATAGTTGCTGTTGTATCTTTTACATACATTTCTATATGGAAATATATATACCGGCCTTCCTCAGTTTATTAGTCGAAAAATAATAATAAATGCTGTTCCCCCCTGAAAAGTGATTTAAAATGAGAATGTTCTGATCGCAACAGTTTGCATCCCATCCTGAGTTTATGGATGAAAATATATGCAACCACCCATCCCTGTTTTTATGCACATGGACGTCCAAGAATTCAAAAATGAAAACGTGGGCGCAATCCAAAACAATAATCCAAAACATAGAATACAAGAAAAACATGTTCGGAAAGTTAAACGCTCTCCAGATCTGATGTAAAGAAAACTACTGGACATCTGGTATAGTTTTAAGAGATATTTCGAGAGAATGGGTAAAGACTGGCAAATTGGGAACAGATATGTCAGGAAGAATAGAAGCCGAATGTTACTAAAACTGAGAGTATCCAAAAACTAGCACATAATTTATTAGAATACATTATATCGCGTTGAAAAATAAAACTGTCTGTGTAACATTTAATATTTTTGTTGTTTTTGTTGTCTATGATAATCAAGAAACACAGGGTAAAACTAACACACATTAAATATATTTCCTGTTTAAATTTACCTGTTTGTTTTTTTTATTTGGTCCTAATAGTTTGCAAAATAAATATTTTTTGGGACTCAACAGAACTGTGCGCTTCTGTTTTAGTCGCTAAATCGTTTGTAATGTGTTTATTGCGCCTGAAATAAGGTCCTTATTCGTGCATGTATTTTTCTACGAAAAAAGAAAACATTAAACATGTGTATGGGCAATGTATCAATAATACCAGGTTGTTTTCACCAATCCATCACTCAGTTTGGAGCTTCCAGGTCTGTGTTGTAATTTCCTCTGTGTTCCTGCGCCCAGCACTGCGGATCAGCTCAGTGGCTCCATAACCAGCTCGTGTGTTTAAGCTGGACAACAGCGCCAGAATCTCCGCAATATGTCAGTCAGCAAGCAAGAGCTCCCATTTAGCATGGGGGAACTCAGCAGAGAGCACGGAAACTGACAGGTATCCAGGTCTCCACAAGTTCAGCCAAAATGTGTGTAAAATCAATTTCAGGGAGATTGGAAAGGAGAAGGACTTGTGCAGGACCTCAATCTCGTAAAGGAGTAAAATAGCATATGTGGGCCTGAATGGAGCTCGTTAGTGGTCTATAACTATGTAACCATCTTTAACTATTCTATAAAACTCTTGAAGTTATGCCTATAAGCCTCTGGTCAATTTCTGTGTGTGTGTGTGTGTGTGTGTGTGGGTGAGTTTGTCAGGGTAGGATAGCTTAGAAACAAAGAAAGTAAAAAAATATATAGATTTGATGTTTACACAAATAAATAAACTATTATATTATTATATTGATATATTGACAGATTATATTGTAGCATTATATCAATTTTAAAAAACAAGACAAATAAAAATAAAAAACACATTAAAATCATCTGTTTTTTTTTTTTTTTTACTTAAGAATCTTTAAATGCAAATCGAATTTAGTTCAACATTCATGAAAATTACAACACAATCTACCCGAAACCAAAACACCCATTTAAATGTGCCGTCATTTCTGGGGGTAATTCTCGGTATAACTCGTGTGGCTGACATAAGACGTTTGTGTTTTCTAGATCTTAAGATACACAAAAACTATATTGGCCATTTTTTCCTTGAAGTCAGGCTAAAGAAGAAGCCCTTCTCATCTTCAAAGTCAACTTCAGTCAGAAGAAGTGTCTCGGGTATCTATCTTTCGTCTCACGTCTCGCACCGAGTGTGAATTTATGGAAAGTGAAGGATAAATTGTTGAAAGCACATCCGCACTGCTGGAATGACCATCATGCGAGAGCAGTGTGTGAGGAGTGTGTGCGCGGCTTACAGGCAGTGCAGTGAATGTCCAGACTCACACTCCGGTATCCATTAATCCATCGCGTCCACAGGGACTAATAAGCAGTATTCCGTTGATCGATCAGCAATTGAAGAGATCCGAGAATATAGGTTACTTATTATGTCAGCTGGACTTCGAGCCGTGAATAGCTGGCATGTTCAGTCCCCGCTCGCTTTCTTTCCCAACTTCCTCATCAGGCTGCTGATACCGAGACGCCACCGAGATACCCGAGAGCTAATTAATCAGACGCTCATTTAAAGACCGATGAGTTTGGGCCTCGCTTGTTTCTCTCCCGCCGGGGACACGTGCAGATACACAAGAGGGAGAGGTTTAACCAAGGTGTCAATGAAATGCACAGAATAGTAGATTTTAGACTGCTGAGCACAGATTATTTAATATCTAGAATGTAATATTTAGAATCATCGTCATCAAATAGTTCAAAATGTTTCACAAAATTGATGTTGGTTTAAAGAATCAGATCATCAACGTGCATAAACTCTGCAAATGCTCAATCAACACTGGGGATTTTGTCCTGAGTACTGAGTTTGTTCTGTATTTGTTTCTGTTATGCGAGTACTTGTTAAGCTGAATGTAGCTAATAAAAATCCAACGACTGGATATCAAAAAAAAGGGAGGTTTTTACAGATTTTCATAAAACCACAGATTTCCACTTTATTTGCTCTCTTTAGTCATGTAAGTTGCTTAAGTCCAAACATTTCATGTAGGTTTAGTTCAATACCCCTGCTTTAAATGTTTGTTCTGAGTTATTATAACTAATCTGTAATCTTTTGTATCCCGCAGCCTTTTGGCTTGCAATAATGTGATTTATATAATCACAGCATAGGTTTTGCTTTTTTATTTCCTAATGAATTTGGCATTATTTTCATCTGGATAAATAAGGTCAAAGACACACACACACACATACACACACACCTCTCTCTCTCTCTCTCTCTCTCTCTCTCTCTCTCTCTCTGTTTTCCTACTGGGCCCGTTTACACAGGCATGCTGACTCTGCTGTCAGTGTCACACGCTTGTTAGGACATTAACGCCATTTAGGAACAGTCCAAGAACGATAGGAGCAGGTGACAAAGAGAGAAGGAGAGGAGAGAAAGTAAATCCCCATTCGTTTTACCATAACTTTGGGGCAGTGTATCCAAAAGAATTTTTTTTAAAGGAATCATATAAAGCTGAATGTATTTTTACACTATCTTATTATTCTACAGTACCTACTGCTTTTGGGCATTACAACTGAGGCTTTGTGATTAGTTAGTTTTGCTTGAAAAAGATCTATGCACTTCAGTTTACATCCAAACATGGATAAAACAGAAACCGTCTGAGAATCTGCAGGAGTTCAAAGACAAAAAACAGACCTGGGACTTTCACAAATTCAAGTTTTAGAGTATCAAGTTTTTTTTTTTTTTAATCAAGTCAGTGTGAGAGGTGCACACAGGCCTTATTCCTATTTCAAATAATATAACTACTAATAACACTACAGCAAATAAAAAAGAATTTATTAAAAGAAGGGATTTAAACACAGTAGTTTATTTGGAATAGTAACTGGATCTGCAGATTATTGTAAAATTTATGAAAAAAGTGTTTAGATATTTCTTTACATAAATTTAGAGTTTAATTAATTGAAGCCTATTTTGAAATAATAGGCAGTGGATAAATCTTTATGTTTTCTTATCTATATGTATACTCTTAAATACTAGTTAAAACATGCCTGCAATACCTGCTGGTGTCCGCTTTATATAATTTGTGCCTATCTTACACAGCTTAGCTTATGAATTTATAATGTTTAATTATCCCGTATTTAAAAATATTCCATAAGGTTACAGTTTTATAGGCAATCCTAAAATGTAAAACAGTGCAAAAATAAGTAAAGAAAAACAGAAAAAGAATATGCTCTGAAATGCTGTATATAGCTTAATTAGTGTGTGTGTGTGTGTGTGTGTGTGTGTGTGTTTATAAAAAATATATAAAAAATCATTAAGACTATATAAATGTTAGGTAAAACACAGTACGTCCGTGGTAGGTCTGTTGTTTTTTGGCATGCCTACCTATCTATACTGTCTCAAACTAGCATAGCTGACTACAATGGCAAAATTAGTTTCATTGTATGTCATGGCTGTAGGGCACACGTTCTTGAAATAAAAAAAGGCAGGGACTTAAGCAGGAAACAAAGACTCCTTTGCACATAGTTATGGAAGGAATAGCTGAACCATGGTTTGCTTTAAGAGATAGTACAGTTAGTCTTACATGCCTTTTCACACCGAGTCACTAAATCTGCCACTCAGTTTTCTCGTTTAATCTCCATTTCCTTTTCCCTTGCTCTCCAAAGCCAGCTGTCCATGCTCCGTGTTGTCTTTGCCTGTTAACATTTCCTATTTGACAGGCATTGCGAAACATTTTAATAAGGCATGGTGATATAACCACAACATCTTGAGAATGAGAGACCAAAATATGTCAACTGCATGCTTTCCAAAATTCATCATATACAGAACAATATAGAATTTTTTATGTTAGTATACTAAACCGATTCACAAGTTCACGTTCTAACCCTAGAATCTTAAACAAATGCCAGACCGTTTCATTTGCCTCTGTGTCCTGTATTCATAAATGTCTCTTATATTTACTGCTCTTAGAATAATCTCTGTTATTTACCCTTTAGCACTTTTTTCTTTCTTTCTTTTTTTTTTACAGCTCCCATTTCTGTAAACTATTAAAACTCAGCCTATTTCTTACATCTCCGCTCAAGCTTTCACGGTTTCCTCAAACCTTTGCTCTCTGTATCCCCAGGTTTGGATTAAGAAATGGGAAAGTGACTATAAATTTGATGAATGGCTCAGGGGTTGGGTTCATAAGACAGCTGTTCCCTGTGCTTTTTGACATTTCTCACAGAAACTGCCTTCATGCCTCACACATTCGCTTGCCCTCATTTCTTTTAAATGGGATCTATACCCTGAGATGTTGAATTAGATATGTTTTAAAAGGCTGCATCAAGCTAAAACCTGTGATTCAGAAGAAATTAAGAGACCCCCCCACCCCCCCGAAACAACATGCACTGATTGGTTGGTTGATGTTTCCTGTAAAAAGGTCAACTTCAATTCTGTGCCATGAATAGGGATGTTTTCAATTGTGGCACAGATGGTGCAGGTGGGGAAAATGGACGTTGTAATGCTCTCAGTCTTTTGGTTTTATTCTCATGTCAAATAAATCCATTATAATTCTTTCCTTTTATGATTTGACATCTTTTATTAAAGAAATCCTTTCTTTCTTCTGTTTCCTTCTCTTTTGCAGGCCTGATTACATCATGCTCCAGTATCACTCCCCTCCCTCCCTAGCCCTTTCTTTTTTTTTTTTTCTCTTTCTCAGTTTCTTTCCTCACTCATTTCTTTCCCCCGCTCTTTCCCAATCCCCTCTTCGCTGGAGCTCACCTCATGATCCGTGCTACCACCTGGATGGGCGTGCACGCCACTGCCTATCAGATTTCATTAATGCTGCCTACGGTATGCCTGTACGTGCTGAAGACCTGCATCGAGGGACAGAGAGAAACATCAGCACCCTTACAGACCTCCATAATCCCCATAATCTGACCTGCTGGAAGGCTTCAGAAGGTTCAGTCACTGGGGACTGGACCTTTACCGTTCCCTTAGGCAGGCGCTTTGAGGTGACATATATCAGCTTACAATTCTGCCAGCAGGTGGAGCCCACTGATCCTTTCTCCATTTCTATTCTAAAGTCAATGGACTACGGACGCAGCTGGCGTCCTCTGCAGTTCTACTCCAGTGACTGCATGGGGAGATTTGGCCTTCCCGCTCAGTCTGTCGCTCTTAGCAGACACCAGGAGACAGAGTCCCTGTGCTCGGATCCAAGACCTTTGCAGAAACACCGTGGTGGGGTTGTTTTGGCTTTTTCCACTTTGGATGGACGTCCTTCCTCTTCTGATTTTGAATACAGTCCTGGCCTACATGACTGGGTGACTGCCACTGATATCAGGATCGTATTTCATCAATCACAGGATAAATCAGTCAAGCAAGACAAGATGCCAGATGAAGTTGGTGGGGTTCTGAAATGGCCTGTGAGATCATTTGATGAACTGACTCAGAATGGAAAGGAAAGAGCAGAGAATGCATGGAGCGCTGAGATAAGGAGACACAGGAAAGGGGAAAACGTAGAAAAATCTGGAAGAAGAAATCGCAACAAGAGTTCTTCACAAGAAACTGGACACAATGTGACCCGCAAACAGATGGAGACTCAAGAAGGCAGAGGCAAAGGACGAGGCCATAAGAAAAACACACCTCAATGGAAGCCATGCCAGGATGGTGTATGCGACTGGATGATAGAAAGTCAGGGCCAAGGCTCTAAAAGGAAGGAGTTAAGGAAGCGGAGAAACAATGCAGCACGTAAAGCGTCTCATTCCAGAATAAGAAATAAAGTCACCCATCTCCCTTCCCCGTCCTCTCTCTCGATTCTACCCACACCTCCTCTTGCTCTCTCTGATATCCAGGTGGGAGGCAGGTGCAAATGTAATGGCCACGCTTCCCGCTGTCGTCGTGATGACAAAGGTCACGCAGTATGTCAATGTGAACATCACACAGCCGGACCAGACTGTGATGTCTGCGAGCCGTTTTATTATGATCGTCCTTGGCAACGAGCCACGCCCACCCAGCCACACCCGTGCGTCCGTGAGTTATGATTGCCGTGTGTATGTGTATCTGTGTACCTTTCCATGTCTTTGTCTACCGTAGTTTCAAAATGCTCGTTAACTTGAAAATCTGCTAATAAGCTAATTTAGAAACTCTAAATCATAGAGTTGTAGAATATTATATAATAAGTCCTTTACCCATTACCCTCCTTCTCTCCTTCACTCTCTCAGCATGTCAGTGTAATGGCCACTCTAATAAGTGCAAGTTCAGTATGACAGTGTTCCAGCAATCTGGCCGGGTCAGTGGAGGAGTGTGTTTGAAGTGCAGACACCACACAACAGGACGCCGCTGTCAGTTGTGTCAGAATGGATACACCCGTGACCACAGCAAGCCCCTCAACCATCGCAAGGCCTGCCAACGTCAGTGTGTGTTTGTGTGTGAACAAATTGTTATGTGTGCATGCCCAAACAAAACTGTATTATAGTTAAATGTTTGCCCTTATATAAACAGAATATGAACATGTTATAAATACCAATTAATGTTTTCTAAACAGACTCAAATACAGATGTGAACAGTAGGCGCACTACTCATTTTAAAAGTGTTTAAATGGTGTCCTGGCTGGAATTAGACTTTCATGCAGGCAAATAGTCAGATACGTATGAAGCTCACAACGGTGAAAGTCGACATTCATTAATATAAACATAAACCATGTTTTTCCACTAATGCATTTACAGATGGTGCGCTGTTTCTTTTGATTTCATTAGGAATTAAACTCAACAAAAATGACAGACAGTACAAATAAAAACAATAATTGCTAAAGGTCAGGTTTTGTGCAGATGTCTTTTATTTTAAAATAAAAAAAACATCCACTCCAGTATTAGATCTGACAGAAGGGCAAATGGCGAACTCCGATACAGATGTGAATGTTCGGTGAGTTGAACAGTTGAAGCCGTGCCCATTTTGGGTTTACATTCAAATGCACATACGAATATTTGGAGCAATTAATCAGTACAGACGGTGGCATTACATTAAAAGATGTTCAAACTTGTGTGTGGAAGGGAGAAAGCATGAGAATTCGTGTCTATGTTATGGCTACACTTTGACTGCTGGAATGTGCTCTGACATTTGGCCTTTGCTCTCATGTTCATGGCATGCTTATAGGAGCTTTCTGTCCCAATATAACTTCACGCTGTGGGCGGCCTTTGTGAGTAAACGTCATGAACTGTACAAATCATGCACCAATAGATTCTGTTATAATTTAACAAGAAAATTCATGAAATTTAATGCAATATTTAAATCATTATCTAAATAAAAAACAAACAAACACTTTATTTATCCCATGGGGCCAATTTAAGAAAATAAATAAAGAAATTAAATAAAATGCTATAAATACTACATAAGTTTGTATTTTATCTGAATATTTAGGAATGTATGAACTGGATAGATTGACATTGTATGCTTAAACCGTTTTTGCGAGGCAGCTTGTTTGAATGAGTGCAGGCTGACAGAACTGCTTTTATTATAGCCTGCTTTTATACTTGCTTCATTTAGGTGGGTTTATATTACATAAAATACTTTTTTTTTTCATCAGTCCTCTACATTTATATGACTCACTCATAAACTTTTTTAAAGAAATGTGGAAAAAAAAAACATCTTACTGCAAAACGCAGGTCACATTAACAAACTGCAGACTCTCACATAATCTCCAAGGAACCAAAAATGCATGTGAATGTTTATTTTCAGAGTAATTTTGGATGATTCCTTTCAGACCTCTTTTCTGTCTCTGTCTCTTTCGCTCTTCCTCATCACTACTTCAGCATGCCAGTGCCATCCTCTAGGCGCCGTGGGCCGCGGGTGTAATCAGTCCACGGGCCAGTGTCTCTGCAGGGACGGAGTTATGGGAAAAAGATGTAACCGCTGTGCTCGAGGATACAAACACGGTCACTCCCCCTTGCGGCCCTGCATTCGTAAGTGCTACGTAAGCTTAAATCAAACCTGTATGCTGTATTTTAACCCAGGACTCTGCAAAGTTTTTACTGGATAGGCCCACATTTAAGAGGGACAATACACTTTTATCATATAGATTGTTGCTATGATTTTCCCCAACATACTCTCTTCTTTTAAATGACTTATAATGTTATATGTTGTCATTGACTGCTCTTGGCCTAATTAAAATTAATTGTTTAATTTTCTATTGGACGCTGCTTCAATAAACTGTCTTAGCCTGCCATTCGTTGATGTAGGATATAAAAGGAAATCCCGACAAGTTTCCACTCATTCCTGTGATTAACTGTGATTCCAGACAAGGCTCTGAACCTCCTCTGGCCTTTGTTAGTGCGCCCGAGCTCTTATCCATCTGGGAGTCGGCCTTTGCCGGATTTACAAACTCTCTATTCTTGCTGATGTTGGCCCAATGAGTGTTAATCTGGATGCATTACAGTGCCAAAGCTGAGCACTGGATGTGGCGACACTTTTTAATCTCCACTCAGGTGACACATACAGGAGGCACCTGTTGCAGCACTCAGGCAAGGAGGCAGTGTCCCTCCGGGCATGGCAGGCACATAATTCTTCACTAGTAAGGGCTCAGTGAAAGACAAGCTTGTTTGTTGTTTTACCGGGTAGGGTCCGACTGGGATATTTATAACCAGAGGTCTTCTCTCAGGCCGCTGCTAAAAACTAAGCTAAGGCCAAACGCATGAAACATTTGCCACTTAATACAGAACAGGAAATGTCCTCATCGTTCAGCACTCGCAAATTGACCTGAGCTGTATTATTAGCGTGACACTGGCAAAACTGTGGGGGGTCTTTATCTTGCATGCCAGGAGTTATCCTTTAGCGTGCTGAACATTTATGGCACAAAGAGACATAAATCAACGGGTGAAGTTTTTTTTTTCTTTCTTTCCACAAAGCAGTTATTGTGTCAGGCCACTGCCAGTTCAAAGGGTCATCAGTACATGAATCATATACAGTAGTAGCTACATATCTGAACTGGCTGCATGCACATCCTGTGTAGGGTAGAAAACCTACAGTGACATGTACAAGCAACTAGAGGAGGTTACAGTATGGGGGCCAAGGTGAGGGATAAGGTGTCACTGTCCCAGTTGTGTCAGAGCTATGGGCAAATGGACAAGTCTCCGATGTAATATATGGTTGGCCGGGAGCTGCAGGCCTTTCATGGCTAAAGTGTGTCAGCGTGTGTGAGATTGAGAGGGAGAGGGAGCGAGCGAGCTGCTACTAGTGAGAGAAAAGTACACGAGGAGAACCAGTATATACACATCCGCATTCTGGCATCTGTGCAAAGACACGGTCACATGCAGATGCATGATCAGTATGCACTAATGAGCCACCAGTGGGATTAGAGAGCTCACACACTCCAGCGAGGTGCAAAAAAGCTCAAAGTCTAAATCAAAGGCACACAAATAAACTTGTCAGTGCTTGCTATAATGAGCCGCTTACTCTGTCACCAGGCATCCCAGAAGCTGCTCCACCAACCCCAGTTTACCAGCCCCAATATAGCATAGGTGAGCTATATTTTGTTTCATATTTTGGATTTAAATTTATATCATTTATTTATTACATATTATTTGCAGAACATTTAAGGATCATATATATATATATATATATATATATATATATATATATATATATATGTGTGTGTGTGTGTGTGTGTGTTATATTTTGTATTGCTGGGTCTTCAATTGCTAAAGTTTTATTTGTTATTGACTGCTGCCATCTTGTGGACTGTGTCTGTGTCATCTCTTGTAAATACCTGAATCATTCATTCCATCTTTCTGTCTTTGATCTACTTCTTTAAGCTGAAGAGTGCCTCTCTTATTGCCAGCCTTCTCAAGCCAAAGTTAAAATGAATTTAGAGACATTCTGCCTCAAAGACTATGGTAAGAGTCCAAAGTCAAGGAATAAAATATGTGTATACTTTTATAGTATACACTTTTTATAAGTATAGCCATAAATGGAGTATACTTTTGCAATCCCTCTCTCTCTTTTCTCTCTCTCTCTCTCTCTCTCGCCCAGTGCTGAAGGTTCAGGTAAAGGCCAAGGAGCACTCTGGTCCCTGGTGGCAGTTCTCTGTGTGGGTGCAGTCTGTTTTCCGTGTGGGATTATCTCAAGTTAAAAGAGGTCTCCAGACCCTCTGGATTCCTGATCGTGATGTCAGCTGTGGCTGCCCCTCCCTCCAAGTGGGCAGGACCTTCCTCTTAATTGGTGCAGAGGAAAACAGGAGGGGCTGGGCCCCAGGCGAGAGGCGGCTGGTTGCCGATCGCTCAACCATGGCCCTGCAATGGCGAGAACACTGGAATCCTAAGCTAAGAGGATTCCGTGGCCAGGACAATAAGGGAAAATGCCTTTCACATACAAACTCGACAACACAGACACACTCTCATTTACACACACACGAGGAATACATCACACCGCATCTTGAGAAACTCCAGTCCGAGAGGTTGCACATTCACCATCAAATGTCTGCGCAGTCTGAAGAAACTGTCCACGCACAGTCGCACAACAGTACTCCCAACATACATAGAGATGGCACAGATACGCAGGACTTGCAAAGACAGCTTGGTCATGAGAGAGACAAATTCACAAATGAAGATACCCAAAATGTTTTGCAGGAAACAAAGCATCCTCCATCCGATGTATCTAATAACCCTCAGGAGATTTATACGGCAAGTTTGCCTACATCGTCACCAGTGCCTTCTGTAACAGAAGGACAGAAGGAAGAAAACACAATGGAAATTGAAAGTGCACAATAAATAACTATGGTGGAGTTAGTTTTGCAGTGCACAATGAAATATCATGTTGTCAGTTTGCTCAAAAGACCTGTACTACTCCAGTCCTACAATCTAGAAGACAGAGGTTTAGTTTAGCATGAATATAGTGATATTTTGATAAGAACCAGGGTTAACATATATCTGTCTTTAAAAGCATACGTTAGACTGAGATGATTTGGTGTGATATTTAATTTTATACCAAAGTGCTGTTGAATTTGTGCATATTTTATATAACAGCAGATCGTATAAGCGTGCCATAATTGTTTTTAAACCATAGATTAGTATTATGTGGATATTCTAAAACATTACAGTTTCACATCACGGGGCAGACATTTCACTTCAACTACACCTAATAGGAAAACTGCTGCTATTTAACAAAGACAAAAAGTATATAGTTATAATATGGTGAAGCTTTCAATTAGGAGAGTTTATTCAATATTAATGAAAAGAGTCACTTTTTTTCCCATCCTGCCAGAGCACATTTGTTCTCCCTAACATGATAAGCTATAGGAGGTTTGTCTAATCAACTTCAAAAGAGAGAAAAAAATAGGGAGAGCATGATAATGAGAGCAACTCTTTATAGCTGCTATAATATAAGGGATAACAGGCATTGAATTTGTTTTGCAGATATTCCAAGCATTAAATGTCATAAAAGTGAAAAAAAAGTTTCTTTAATTAACTAAAGAAATAATTGTCAGGAATCGCTGTGATATAAGAGTAAGGAAACACTTCCAGAAGGCTGTGATAATATAATCAATCATCACACACCCTGCAGTTTTTTTTTCTAAATACATATTGCCCAGAAACATTGTTTTTCTTTTTTCCCCCTTTTTTGTTAATTAATTAATCACTATTATTGTTGTTGGTATTATTATTATTATTATTATTATTATTAATAATAATAATAATAATAATAATAATACACTGCACCAACTAAAACATGCACTAAAATAGATGAAAGTGTATGCAGGCAGGGTGTGACTCTAAAATACAACTATGACTACCTAGATGATAATGTTAGTCAAATAGTAAGGGGAGAGGCTCCTAAAAAATAATTTATATGCTAATCATTACAAAGTTTGAAGAACATTTGTCTTCCTCTTTTATGTCTTATTAACTGTGAAATCACTACACCAACCAGCCATAACATTACAAAACAAAACATTATGCTCGCTATTGCATAGGTTCCTCTTATACTGCCCTTGGTGCATAATTCCACAAGAGCTCTGGGGGTTTGTTATGGTGTCTGGCACCAGGACGTTAACAGTGGATCCTCTGGGCACTGTGAGTTGTGCTGTGGCCTTCATAGATTGGACTTGTTTGTCTGGTGCATCTCATCGATGGTTGCTTGGATTGGGATTTGGGGAATTTGTAGGCCAGGTCAGGGGTCTTGGGCTCTTTGCCTGCTCGTAGTGCGATGGGCTGTGGTGCAATGGGTGTTCTGGTGCCTTTCTATCATGGCCAACATTGGCTATTTTCAGGGAGTTTGTGTTGTGTAGACAGGCTAGCCATTTGTCCCAGTGGGTAAGGGTGAGCCTTGGATCCCATGAGCCTGTCACCAGTTTACTGGTATATAACCGTAATAGTTGATGTGTTAAAGTTTTGTGATTTTAACATTATGCCTGATCGGTGTATTATATATTGGTTAAATGTGCCAGATTAAAATGTATTTATTTTAGCTGTTTCCAAATAAATGTACCAGTATACACTTCATGTAAACTGTGCATGTTATTAAAAGCTGTCATCTGCGTATGAGTAGCAAAGCTTCAAGTACAAATTATTCGGTCACTAAAGTCAATAAATAATAGATCTAGATAAATGTAATCAAAATATAAAAACAGATTTTCTGTTTTTGGTCTAACTCTGAGATTGTCTTTTGTACTTAATGTGCAAAAAAATTAAACCCACACTAGTAACACTCCAGTATAACAGAATGACAAATATTAAAAAAAAAACCTGTGTGCAACTTGTTCAACAAGTCTGATGGAACATTGCAACGTTTTGATTGACCTGCAATATGACCAGATTCTTGGTTGACAGGTATTATCTCATTACACTCTCATCTGACTGGATTGGTACTGTTGTTTATGTGAGTTGAGATGTAGCCTCAAGGAGAGAAATTACATGTCTGATTAGTCTTGTTTAAAAATTTGACTGAAAAAAAACCCTGAACATAATTAATGATAAACTAATTATGATATGTACAATTTCTAATATGTGATTTTAGCTTTATTGTTGCAAAGTCCTACATGAAATTTAAAAATGGTTCAGTAAAGAATTTAAGAAATTCCTTAAACCTTTAAAATCAATACATCATTTCACAGTTTGATAAATAGCTTACTTAAATGTAAAACAATAAAACAGATATGTTCTTGATAGAAACAAAAATCATGAAGAAAACTTGCAGTTCTGAAAAACTTGACACAACTGGGTTACATTAAGATGTATTCAAAGGATCATTTCACTCAGAACATTTTTATTTGGCATGATCGTACATGTATCATGCTAATTAGCCACTATTCATTACTTGACATGTTCGGATTACACCCATACTGTGACGGGATATTTTTGTTAGAACAAATGTAAAACATCACAACAAAAGATGCAAATATGCGTATATATGTCACCTGCTTATTTTGATATTATTTCTATTATGTAGCTTTATTAAATTGTACAGTGTAAACCTGGCATTGGAAAGAAAATTATTAAACATATTGACCATGCTTAAGTTAAATTTAAGTCTAAAAGTATTAAGTCTAAGAGCTGTTATAATGAAATGCAAGCAAAATAATTAAATGCATAATTATAAAAGGAATAAAAGGCAGATTTTGTCGTTACCTCCTAAAAACAATATCTATGTACTTATTTTCCTGGTCACAATTTTCCAATGGCATTCAATTTTATTAACGAGAAGTTCCGTGTAGAAGTAGTGGAGAGTGCAAATATTGGACTCAAAGTCCCAGAATGCAATGCAGCTACTTGACAGTTGCACTGTGTTATCCTGTTGGGGCCGTTTGGTATTATTCTTATACCAAACATCTCTTTAAAGAAATTGATTAAGGCCATTTGTAGATTTAAAATTTTCATTCTTTTTAATGTAATTTTTTCTTTTCTTATTGCAGAAAAATCTTTCTATCTTTCTATCCTTCTTATTCTATCGTATCTTTCCTTGCAGTCATTTAAGCATTTCACTGCATATCATACGGTGTATGGTTGTGTATATAACAAATTAAATTTGAATTTGAATTTGGATCACAGTTATCAGATGCTAATAAACAGATATAGTGAGGGGAAATAAGTGTTGCCTGAATGTTTAGTTTTTTTTTTTTTCCTGTTAGGTAAATAACGGCATGGTGAGAAAATTATGTGTTGTTATTTGTCTGAGGTTGTATTTGCTGAAAGTTGATCAGATTCTTTTTATTTATACATTTTTTTATTTCATTTTTTTTTTACACAAAATGCGTTCAATTAAATAGGGGAGTGCTAATTTTAGAACATGACTATACACACACACACACACACAACATATAACTTTTTTTTACCATCCCTTGATTAGATCTAGCCGTTGATTAATTGATTAATGATCAACAGGTGTGCAGATCTCTATAAAATCAGATGTTTCGGCAGTTTCCTGGTCTGGAGCATTCAGGTTCACACGATGCCAAGAGGGAAAGGCATGAGAAATGGTCTTAGAAAAGCAATTATTGCTGCACATCAATCTGGAAAGGGTTATAAAACCATTTCCAAACAATTTAGAATTCAATGTTCTGCAGTGAGCAAAATTATTCACAAGTGGAAAACATTCAAGTCTTCCCAGAAGTAGACATCCCAGCACATTCACCCCATGAGAGATACAAAGAAAAACAGTTACGTCTCAGACCCTACAGGCCTCACTGAGCATGGTCAATTTTAAAGTCCACAGCACAATTAAAAAAAAATTGAACAGTACGGTTTGTTTGGAAGGGTTGCCAGAAAGCATGGAAGCATGACTGAGGTTTGCAAAACTGCAACTGAACAAAGCACAAAGGTTCTGGAACAATGTACTATGGACAGATGAGTTCATACGTAACTTGTTTGGCATAACGTGTACTATGTTTGTGGAAAATCAAACAGCATTTCAACAGAAACACTTCCCACTACCCACTATCAAGCATAAGGCAAGCTAGAGACACATCTGTTCGACAACTAAAGCTTGGTCAAAATTGGAATGGCCTAGTCAAAGTTCAGACCCAAACTCCCACCCTATATACAGGGGGACATATATATGTCCCCCTGTATAACTTTGACTAGGCCATTTCTATATATACTATATAGTATGTTTATTTGTTATGAAGTAAACAAGCTTAGCGAACATCCTGTACATATTGTGACTCCATAATTTTTGCCAGCGGTTGTAAGCTGTGCTTTATCCGTTTGGGTGAAGTGTACAGATAAACAGGTGTGAGAGCTAATGGACTAAAGCACTGCTCCATCATTCTATTAAGGTAGACATTAAATGAAAGCTAAATCCCACTGAGTTCACTATCAGTGATCAGCAGATCTTGTTAGTAATGTAAAAAACTATTAACCAGTGAAAACAGGACAGCCAATTTCATGGAATACATTTAATCTAAAAATGTCAACTCTGAATTTTATCACAAAATACATCTCTGACGCAGCTGAGGACATGTGTGTTAATTATAAGGATTACTATACATGTCATTTTGGGTGATTTATTTAAGGGTCCCTCTGTATTTGTGCAGGCAGCACCTGTCTTCAGTCTGCCTGCAATATAGTTTTCTTAACAGTATAAACCTAAAGCTCTTTGCTCCTGGCACTACACGAAAATGTCTGCTCAAGTATTCCTCACACATGCATGCTTTTACACCGACATGTTCGGTATTTTGTCTACATGCCAACTGTGTGTCTCAAATAACACATACTTTGCACCAACTGAGCCCCCAAACATATACTTGACTTAAGACCACTAGTGTGGTCTTTCAATACTCTGTTTTCTGTGTTTGAACAAGCTAGAGTGTGTTCCTACAGACAGATGAACATGCCTTATTACTAACACCTACTTATACACACACACAGGGAGGAAGTGTGGGATAAACACCATGTTCTGAGCTCTATGTTTACTGCCTTGCAAGAAAAAGTTTTTACGAGACTTAGGAGCTCTAGAGCCAAAGTTCAATGATACGCCCCACCCATCTGTTTCTATCACTAAAGCCTGAGCACCGGCACCAAAAGTTAAACCTCAACATACTCGGAAATCTTTCCCACAGTGTTTCGAAAACATACACTCATACTCAGACAGGCACTCTCCCTTCTCCAACCACAGACACTCGTGTTAGCGCAGGGAACCAGATACATACGCGGCTTCTGTTAACCCGAGAGCAAGCGGGTCAATCCACTTGATCCCAAGCATGAATACCTTTCATATGAATGTACTGCATCCATAGCAACGAGACCCTCCACCCCTGGCCTCCTCCACAAGCCCTACATAAACTTTAGCAAAAGAAGTACCATTTGTATAGTTCAACCTGCATTACTGCATGAACACTGTGTTAAAATAATCAGTACAATGATATTTCAAATTGAAAGCGGAAAAAAAGAAAGCGGATATGTCAGGGTTGATATATTTGCCTCAGCAGCTGCTCAGTAAATAAAATTCAGGATCTTGACAGGAATGCATGTTCAGCATAAAGATAAATATTAATGTTGCTGCCATTTTCACTTTATCTCTGCATGATGTTGAACGTCTATCCTTTGTGAATTTATTGTCTGAGGGAAACGGCTACAAGCTTATTCTGAATTGAAAGCTGGCACATGGTGCCACATCTGGGGGCCGTTTGTGTCTATGATACTGTTCCTCTATTCTACAATAATCAGGTCTGATTTCATGAGCTCAACTCTGGATTCTCTCTTTGCTGACATTTGAGCTCTTTTCCTGAGCTTGCAAGAGCCTGTAGAAAGATAGAGCCAAGGTATTGGAAGCTGTGGCTCTTTTTTTCATTCTCATTCCCTCCTGTGTGATTGTAGTTTAGTTATGAGAACCATAGAACTGCTGATTTATGACAGTTTAATCTGACATTCATTGTTACTATGTCAATGTTTGTACTGTGTTTCTGTGCATGTCTAAGACCAGAGGGCTTTTTCCCGTCTGCCGTTTTTTTGGATTTTTTTTGGAAGAAGAGGGTTTTCTGCGCCAGAGTCAGGTTTACAGATCAAACGCACAACTGGAGGGAGACAAACGGTTAGCCTACTCTAAGCAGGTGGTGTGTGCGATGATGAAAGTTAACACCCTGTTGTATGAGCAGAGATGGATCAGAACACATTCCGCTATGTGTATGTGTGCGTGTCCTCCAGATGTGTTGCAGGATGTAATTCTTAGCTCGGTCTTGTTGAAATGAAACCATAGCAGATTGATTTGTTTGGATGGTGTGTGGAGATTTGTGTAGCGATGGTAAAGAGATTATTGGTGACTCAATAGTGTTTATGTTGGACAGTTGCCACGAACCCTAAATCGGCAGGGTCTTGAACGGCAAGACGTTACAGGGTTTTACTGTCCCACCTAGTGGATCAACTACAGAACTGAAGTCTAGTTAGTGGATGAACGCTGATTCATTGATGTGTGCCAACAGTGAGAGAACAGAACGGCTCTGTTATGAGTAATACGTAAAATACGTTTTTATTTGTTGTTTAAACTTCTTTTGAACAGGGATGTTCAAGTCAAACTAGGACTTAGGATAAATGAACGTGTAAAACTGATTGACATTTACAGAAGATTTTAAGCACAGTATAGCGATGAGACTTTTAGATTCTTTAATAGTAAAAAAAAAAAAATAATAATTTTATTATTAAACCTAAACATGTGGAAATGGCTTTAGAGCGGTCAGGACTGAGGATGTGGCAATAACTTCCAGACAAGTTTCTGTAATATGCAAGTGATATTTGTGAATGACTGTGTGTATAGTTATTGCTACATCCCCAGTCCTGACCTCTCTCCAAGCAATTTCCGCATGCTTAGGCTATAAAAGGATTTTTTTTTTTCTACTATTACATTTTCATCATAACCAGACAGTAGTGCATTCAGGTAGCAGGAGATTATATAAAGAAACAAAAGTTGTTTTTACTTACATAACTTTGTTCTGTTATTCTGCACAATCACAAGTCCCAGACTGACTTGAACATCCCTTGTAGTCTCTCATAGCCCGTGTATTTCTAAAGTCTGATCTGTTTGAAGATTTGGTTTATGATGGAAACTCCAAAGTACTTTAGGATGCCGCACTAACATCTTGCAAATGCTATTAATGTAAATAGTGTACATCTATCTAAGTTGGGTAATGCTGATCTAAGTTGGGTAATGCTAATCCTATATAGTATGTGGTTTAACCGGTTTGGCATTGATAAGTATTTTCAGCAATTCTTCAGTTTTGACTTCAAAGACATGCCAAGATATTTGTTTTGGTAATTATACAGCAAATTATGCTTTGAATCAAACAAAAATCAGTACTAGCATTTTATTGGCAGTTACTAGTTGTTCCTCTGGTCATCCATAATTTACTAAAATTTGAATAGCTTTGGCTAAGTAAGGTAAACGAGCTAGCTAACCTGTGTGTGACAGAATTTTTGGAATTTACTACAATTAACAAGTCAATAGACACAATGTCAAACACACAATGGCATTACATATTTTCTGTTGCCATTTTAAATACGAAACAGCAGGCAGAGATTATTTAGTCAGTTCAATTTTAAAATATTAAAGAAACTCCAGTGATAATATGGCAGGGTGAAGTCTTAAGGAGTTTTATTGTGGATAGATGTCTAGATGTTGACACTCTGTCTAGATGAAAGTGATTTATTTACACCAAGCAAATATTTATATTAGTAATTACGTATATTTCCATTAAATACTGAAAGACAGATTTTACCATTCCATGAATCTGCTCATACTCAGAACAACCTCTAAATGCACCAACTGATCTAACGGCACAACTAATCAATTAATTTTCATTATTAAAAAAAAAAAAAAATTCTACATTTACACAGGCAGTGTGCAAGCTGCTACAATGAATCTTTTTTAAAATAAATAAAATAAATATACATGGTATATATTTTTTGTAACTGCCTTCGAACTTTGACAAGAATTAATTTTGCCTATGATGTACTGTATGTGTGTACACATACGTAACACACATACCACAATTTAAACTTTTATGAGTCTTCCTCAGTGTCAAGTGGTTTTGTAGTGAGAGCTTCTGGAAGATTTGGAATCTGAAGATAGCGGTAAATCACATGGACCTGAGAAAAGACACGTACACAAGGACTCTGTTACCTCAATAATGCAGCTTCCATTCTTCTAGTGTTGTAGATAACTGAGATATGTCGAGATGCAGAATGGGAGCTAGAACTGACCTGAACCTCAACCTCTTGAGAGATGTCCACTGTTGGACCGCACTGATCTAGACTGGCCACTGGGGGGCGCATAAGAGTGGGGCCAAAGACTGTGGCAAGGTTACTCAGAGACATTTTATTCAGTTCCTCCTTTTCTGCAACCCTAAAACACACAAAAAGGGCGAGGGAAAGAATTATTATAAGAGAGGCAAAGGTTTTAGAAAGCTGGAGAAAAGATAAGATAAGAATAGATCTTCAGCTTACGATACTGTTTACAGACTAAACCGGGCATGCGGCTGTGATTATGAAAGACAATACAATAGAAGATAATACAATTCTAGAACAGGAAGTTACCGTTTAAGATGATGTAAGAGGAAGAGAAGCGTGTTGCGATTGACGTCAGGGAAGGATTGAAGCTCAGACAACATCGTGCTCACTCTGAGATCCTGGTCAGTCAGATCTGATTGAGGTACACACTGTGTCAGTTTGTTTGTGGAGAAGTGGGAATGATTGAAAGAAGAGAAACTCACCCATTGCTTTAGAGAGCCTCTGAAAATATGCAGCAGGGATAAGAGGCTCAGGCAGTTCTCTCAAGTATAGCTTAAGCGTGCCAGACACTACATTCACATCCACATTTCTCATCTTACTCATAGCTTCCCAGTAATCTGCGTAACAGAGAGGAACAGTGAAAGAGAAGAGCAATGCGAGATACAGTAGAGGGACACGGGTAATGGGTAAAAACAGGGTGGACTGAAAGTCTTACTCTATATAGGCACTATTCGATCTGTTTTATATATAATAAACGTACAGTGCCTTGCGAAACTATTCATATCCCTTCAACTTTTCCACAGTTTGTCATGTTACAACCACAAATGTAAATATAGAAACGTGTATAGGTTTGCAGTTGTTTCATGCTCTTTCCATTTTCAGATGATGTATTGAACAGTGCTCCGTGAGATGCTCAAAGCTTGGGATATCTTTTATAACCTATTTATACTGAGATACTAAATTATGCACAGGTGGACTATATTTACTAATCAGGTGACTTCTAAAGGCAGTTGATTCCAGTGGATTTTAGTTAGGGCTATCAGAGTAAACAGGCCTGGATACAAACACATGGCATACTTTTAACGTTTTTATTTGCCAAAACCATTTATCATTTTCCACTTCACAATTATGTGCCACTTTGTGTTGGTCGATCACATTATAGGATCCCAGTAAAATACAGTACATTTACGTTTGTGGTTGTAACGAGACAAAAAGTGTAAATAAATCACTCAGGATGGGAGGGTCAAATTTTCAAGACAATACTTTTATTAATTCAAAAGTTAGAAAATTAAGTTAAACTATTCAGTGTGCAGAACAGATTTAGATTTTGGTTCACAAAATGATAACTTCACTTTTTTTTATGTCACAGAGTTAATACTGTGATTAAAAACGATCATTTAACACCTCTTACATTACACACACTTACTTGTGTTAAATGCAAGTTTTAGAGCCTGGATCCCGATGGTGGCTCCCGAAATTCTGTAAATTCCCTCTTCTACCATTCCTCTTCTTTCAACCTCATCCACACAGGAGCGCACTATATGGGGAACCAGGACACGTTCTTGTCTGTAGTGGTCAAACACACACACACACACACACACACACACACACACACACACACACACACACACAAAAGAAGACAAGTTTATATAGTTAGTAAAATCAATAGACAAACACAAACCACACAGAAGGATGTTCACTTAACAAATCATACAGGAAACTAAAACTGAACGTGACCGAAAGTGTACTTTTACGTTTTTGCAGAAGTTCATGACTTTGCCATATTCTAACATCCAGTTCCAGTCTTACATAACCAGATTTCCTTATAGACTCGTCACTGACAGCCACATGTCACGTTCTGGTTGTCAAAAAGGGATAAATGAATTGTTTTCAATTGGTGCACAGTGTGACACAATCTGAGAAGACTAAGATTAAGTTGATCTTATATGCACTGGTAATGCCTATAAACATGCAAGTAATGTAAGAAACCAATAAGATTTCATTTATTTTTTTATCCATTTTTGTATATTTTGCCCTTTACTAAGCACAGCATTATCTTTCACAGGTAAAAAAAAAAGGAAAGAGTTGAACAGTGTGAAAAGAAGAGAAGAATTCTTACCTTGCTACATCTCCAATCAGCACAGAGAACACAGGCTTGTTCTGGAGGGGGGCAGAGCTGGGTGTCTCAAGCAGATGGGGTGAGTATTTAACTGACAGCATCACTTCTATGGAGCCCATATTTATGTTCATTTTCTTCCACTTTTTTAGCATATCAACAGGATTTAACTGTGACAAACATACATAAAAATTCATCCTCATGTAACACAGTGCGATCCAATTATATGACTATGTAATATATAGACCATGTATCCATATGGTCCGTGATTATGTTAAACTAATATATGAACAGTTTGACGGCAAAGTGAGATAAATCTCATTTTCAGACTATTTATTTTAGCAAATCATTGTCTGCCGGCACACATGGTTGTCAACCAGAGAACATTTTGATTGACAATCACTACTTTTTTTTTCATAAGAAGTGTTGAACTATCACAAGCATTGCTTTTGCTGCATTTGGCTGTGATACACTTACAACAATTACAAGAGAATTTTTTACCGAAAAAAAAATTAGGACAAGAGATGACAACCACGTAACAACCATATAACAAAACTATGATATTTGAAGTTGTAGCATTTTGCAGTATCATTCAAAATGTATATTTATATAACAAAAATTATGTATTTTGACATTTGCATTTTTAACACTTTTGGGACCATATTCTTACAAATATTTTATATCAGCTTATAATACCTTTTGTTTCCTTTAAAGATTTTCTTTTTTAAAATTCAGATATCTAATTCCGCAATTAAACTTTATATAAGAATCTACATTTTACCTCTATCATAGCTTTGCCCAAAATGTTCTCGTCTGTCTGAGAAACACACACCACGCGGAGGTTCTTGGTTCCATCCACCTTGAACACCAGCTCCTAACATACACACAGGTACACACAATATAGGGACTATTTTACTTAAGGCTTTGTTTTTAGGATAAATTTATCTATTACAAAGTTCATATTCACAATCATACGAAACGAAGAAAGGCTTTAAGGAAGCTCATTGTTTTTCAATGCCTTAATAAGCTCATTTTGGTCATATTTTGGTCATATGTAAAATACAAATAAAATAAGTGAAAGGTTATGTTAAAGAATGTGGTCATGTTTGTGCCTGTTTAGTCTATACCTGATCCCACTGTGGCATTAGACTGTATGATGAAAGACAAGTCTGAGCTCTCCTGTCAAAAATCTCATAGCCATCAACTTCTACACACACATAGACACCTGCAGTCAAGAAGAAATACAGACAGACTTAGGGCTGACGTTCCAACAATCAAAGCAGAATTAAGGGGTTTTTAATTGTTTCAAGTTTTTTTTAAACATATAACCATATTAAAGTTTGTAAAGCACTATCAAATTGGTTGTAATTCTTTTTTATTGATATTGCTATTATTAATAAAAATGTTGGTGTTGCACTGCTTTTAGCTCACATATACTGTACAACCTTATTCATTATTCTAATACATACATGTATATACACCTAATACAGACACATACTATATATAAACTACTCATTTATACACTCATGTAACATCAAAACCATTGCCTAATATTGTGTGTAGCACTATTGTCCGATATTGTGCACTGGCGACTGGGAAAAAGACCTGCTGTTTTGGAGATGCTCTAAACCAATCATCCATCCACCACAGCTTGACTCTTGTTAAAGTCACTCAGATCCATACACTTTTATTCTGCTTCCAACCCATCAATCACTCACTCACTCACTCACTCACTCACTTATCATCTAAACCGCTTTATCGTGTATTCAGGGGCTCGGGGAGGAGGCTTAGGGGCACGAGTCAGGGTACACCCTGGACAGGGTGCCAATCCATCGCAGGGCACACACATACACACACTCACACACCCATTCACACACTACGAGCAATTCGGGAACGCCAATTAGCCTAACCTGCATATCTTTGGACTGTGGGAGGAAACCGGAGTACCCGGAGGAAACCCACCAAGCATGGGGGAGAACATGCAAACTCCATGCACACAGAGACGAGAATCGAGCCTGGCCAGCAATTGAACCCTGAAGGTGCAAGGCGACAGTGCTAACCACTCCACTGCAGTGCCGCCCTCCAACACATCAACTTCACAACTTAAATCTACTTCCTGTATAATACACTTACCTCTTGACAGGTTGAATGTAATGATATAATCAGTGTTAATCACTCAGAGACATTAATGCATTCCTTTAAAAATTCTTAGCTGGAAATGATTATCTGTCACATAATTAAATTCAACAGCTAATACAGCTAAGTCACATTTAGTTATTAGTAACAATATTTACTGCATTTGGCAGACGGTATTATCCAGTGCGGTTTACATTTTATCTCATTATACATCTGAGCAGTTGAGACTTAAGGACCTTGCTTAAGGGCGCAACAGTGGCAATGTGGTGGTCGTTGGGTTTAAGACTGGAATCTTTAGACCAGTAGTTTAATGCCTTAACCACTTACTAATATTGAACAAGATTACTGGTTACAGGTTTTGCTAAAAGTTTCCAATTCCCCTATACCCCCCATTTACCACCTTCTGCACTTGTCACCTTGAATACTTTATACAAACCAGAGTAACAGTAATGTGCAACGGTAAATGCAAAAGGATTTAAAAATCAAATAATTTAACAAATAATGCTAGTTAAAGGTACAACAATTATTGTTTTAGTATATAATTTTGCTGCATTGTTAGGCAGGTGTCTGATTCTTTTTAAGTTATAAGAGAAATTTAAG
This sequence comes from Clarias gariepinus, assembly GCF_024256425.1. NCBI lineage: Eukaryota > Metazoa > Chordata > Actinopteri > Siluriformes > Clariidae > Clarias > Clarias gariepinus. The sequence continues at coordinate 26,054,982 of NC_071100.1, read as the reverse complement.
AATCAAGGCGTTTTTAAGGATCAGGCATTTCACTAGCTGAATGCTCACGGGAACAACTGCAGTGGGTTCCGAGCCATCTCAGCCGAGGTCGTCATTCCCAGACTTACAGCCTCCTTTAAAATGTTTGCACCATTCAAATGTTAAAATGCAGCTAAGCGTCTCATCACAATACAACATTAAACACCCCTCGACTCCAACACCCCTTATCTTAATTAATATACAAAAATATCTGTGAAAAAAATGTTAACTGATTAGATTAGTAGTTTTATTTACCTTTCCAGAAAGTTGAACTAAAACTGGTGATTGTACAGTATATGTCATGTTGTTGTGTATATACTGTATATGAATGTGACTATGAGAACTTACTGGCAGGTTGCTGTAACCCACAGGCTGAATGCACAATGACAAACACACTCCCACACATGCTGTTCTTTTCGTTGTCTGCAGGAGCGAAAGTGAGAATAAGAGAGAGAATGAGAATTAAATGGAACATTTAATGAGGGTTGTGGATTTTGTGTGCTTGTGTGTGTGTGTGTGTGTTGTGTGTGTGTGTGTGTGTGTGTGTTGTGTGTGTGTGTTGTGTGTGTGTGTGTGTGTAAAAACAGAAGGGTCTCACCAGGCTTGAGGCAAGAGAGGGGCAGCTGTTGAGTCATTCTTAGTTTCACACAAGAGTTGGTGAGAGAGAGTAAATCTGGTGGCACTGTCTCTACAGCTACACACACACACACACACACACACACACACACACACACACATTGACATGACATTTTAAATAATACGTTGTGAGACAACACACTTTGATATTCAGTACACAGTTCTGCCCACCCTCTGCTTTGCAGTTGTTAATTGCTTCTCTCCACTCGTCCAGCTCATACAGAGAATGTAACTGAATAATGTGACTCTAAAGGAAGATAGTAATTATAAAGAGAGAGAGAGATCTGTAAGGCATCACTCAAAAAAGACTCTATGCAAACTCTAATGTTTGTATATTCGTCTTTATTTATCTATGCAACAGGACCACACCTTGCTCTTTGGGCTATGTAGCTCTACAATAAAAGAAGGTTTGTGGGTGAGAAGCCAAATTTCATACTCCTCAAGCTTCCTTCTACAGCGATCAGCAGCGCGAGAGACAGAATCTTTCTTCTCTTTCTGTAACACACAAAGTACATACTTTACACTTAAAATACTTTTAAAATTAAAAACATAACTAAGGTTTATAGATCTTTGCTGGGACTATGCAGTTCTTATCACGACACCCATGTGCACTTATTTTGTGCATCCCATTTCAAAGTTGATCTCCCTTTCCCTGATCAAACAGACTGTCCAGTTCACGTTCCAATTCAACCAAAAGGTTTTCAGTGGAGTTGAGGTCAGGGCTCATAACAGGCGATTAGAATTCTTCCACACCAACCTTATCAAAACCACTTCTTCATGAAACTCACTCTGTGCACATCGAAATTGTAATGTTGCAACATGCTCATGCCTCTTACCTCCAGTGAAGGAAAATCGTATACCTACAGCATAAAATACATTCTATTTAATTCCAGGTTTCAGTGGCAACAGTTTAAAAAGGACCTACACATGGGTTGGATGGTGAGGTGTCACATACCTTTGGTTATATTGTGTACCTAATCTGGGCACAGGCAGCTATGCACCTGTGCTTTATCATTATTCCATGCATCTAGTTCACCTGAATCATTTAGACCAGATTTTTATTTATGCTATTCCATTTATTGACAAAAGGAAAGAGATGTTGTCAAACTGTGTCTACAGCTGCAAGACTGACACCATCACCAGCTGAATTAATTAACATTGATTATCAATGATATACCAGTAAACCGGGTGACAAAATCATGGGCGACCAAGGTTGCACCTGTGGGGAGCAAAGACTAACCTGTCTGGTTCAATCCCACAGAAAAGACAATGTAGCGCACGTTTCCAAAAAAGTCAATGACATAATGCTATCAGAACATCCAGTGAATCACACCCTGACACATACTGTATGGGGCTACAACTCTCATACTGACACCTAAAAACATTACCGTGAACTGCTGTAGCGCTTGCCTCCATTGGAACACTTTTGATCTCATGTGGTTGATTTTAAGCTGAAGGTCAGCTGATGCTTCCTGCTCTGCTGCCCAGTTCATCTTGAGTCCGGCTATTGGCATATACCAACAAAACCTGTAGTAAGACTGCCTCCTGACACACACACACACACACACAGGACCAGTAAGAACCATCTTCAATACAGTAAATGAAAGGATCACTTCGTATTTTACAAAGAATTATCCAAGTCTCCCTCACCCCATAGTCCCACACTTCAGCTTGACACACAGTAGTAGATCTGTGTAGAGAAAAAGATGTCTAAGGCTCCGCCCACCTTCAAAGATCTCCACCACAAATCCATCACGCATAAGCTGCCGTCTCTGTGAGAAACAAAACACACACACACACACACAGTGGATAAGCTCTAATGATGTTGTGGTTAAATTGGTGTTATGGTTCATATGCTGCTGTGACCTTGTTTCTCTAGTAGAACTACTAATTTATATGTATCAGGTTTGCCCATGGGGTGCTAATTGTATACGTGTGATCACACTTTGCAGCTTGCACTGTGAACAAATGTGCATAGATCTGTACTTGTAAAGAAACTCTTTGGTTCAAGTTGTCTGACAGTGTGCATGAGGCCTGCAGATAGCTTAATCTATTATTGAATTACCTTTGGCTATACAGTGATGATGAAATATCACACAGTAGAACTACACTGAATTTCCAATCTTACTGTGGACACAATTCGAATTTAAGAGTAATACAAGAAAAAAATCCCCCTAGGTCAATAGGAACCTGCCTTGGATGGACTTTATAGCTTTGCTATCAGCAATATATACTGTAACAGGCTTTACTATTTTTACATCAGAAGTAGAAGAACAGTTTTATCAGTGCAAATCTGCACACGATAAGAATGTAGATTGAACAAGATTTGCTTCTCCTTGATGCTCAACTTCTGCTTAATACTTTTGCAGACACTCCCACATGATGTACACTTTGACAAAAACAGATTAAGCTCAATACTCACTGGAACACTCAGTCTCACTTGAATAGTTTGAATATCTTATACCTAAGAAATGCTCACCTACAGTGGTACAACTCACCTATTATTGCTTGATTATATGTATGTACATATTGATATATGTATATGTAGCCTGAAGATCTTAGTCTTAAAGTCTTAATAATCATGCAAGGGTGTCACCCGGAAGGCGCTGAGTTCCCCATTCGAGTGAATTTGTCCCAGGTTTTTTCCGATTGTTTTTTGAAGACTTATCAGTTCTGTTTTCCTTATCAGTGGCTTGCCCATTAAGGATTTAAATATTATCTCTTGTCATTGTGAGCATGTCTACTGTTTAAAGAACTTTACAAATGAAACTAAAAATGAATTTAATTGAGTTTGACCGGGGTAATATGCTTTGGCTTTCTTTTCATTACCATGACATTGGCTGCCACATTCTGAGAACACGTACAGTAGTCTAAGATAACCTATTAGCCAAGTATTAAAATCATAAAAGCATGTGGTTTTTACTCAGCATCATGTAAAGCTAGGATATACAGCATGTTAATTATGTAATGTTTATGCAGTTTTTGAGACAGTACTCATAGGAGTCCGAAGTACATTTTAGTTTTACCAGAATTTGTGGGTTATTTATTCTGTGTGTGTGTGTGTGTGTGTGTGTGTGTGTGTGTGTGTGTGTGTGTGTGTGTGTGCAGTACCTCTCCTCTGCTAAGAGTGACAGATGTCTTGCATTGTGATCCCTCATTAACCCCAGACAGGAAGCTGCTCGAGACACGTAGTGCTTCCTGTAGGACCGCACTGTCATGATGATCAGCTGGAGTGTGTTTTAGCAGATCCTGTAAAGGAAGGATAGTCACATGAGACCTGCAAAATAGAAGATCAGAGAACTACAGAAATAAAACCATATTTTAAGCATGGAATCAAATCTACACAAGATAATTATAACTTTCTTACGTGCAGTACAAGAGTAGTCTTAGTCACTCTGTCCAGAGGCTTGTATAGGAGAGCTGTGACATGAGACATGGTTGACATGGACACTTAATAATGACAGGGTAACTGGGAAAAAAACAAAAAACTTTTGTTCTTCTATTACCTTCAAAGGTGTACATGGCTTTGGAATTGTCTGATCCTTTGGTCTTCATGCTCTAAATAATGATAACACCATAATGATAATAATAATGACATCATGATTTTTTTTTTTTTTCTGATAGAGAAACACTAAAAGTGAAGCTCAACATACAAACCTGGGCGAGAATTCGGAATCGTTGGTCTGCTTGGGTGCATTTCTTCACTATTTTTACAGCATTCTCATAATTATCAATGAATCCTCGGTACACTCCTAACTGGCTCACCTACAAGTCACATGACATTATGTAATACAGTATGTGTTCATGTTTAAAATGTAAAAGTATAAATCCAAATATTTGGATTTTAGTATTATCTGTTATTGTTAATTTAGTTGTTTACCACAGTACCACAGAACATACTTCAGGAGGCATTTCTGTGTCAAAGAAAACAGGAGAAGGCAATACAAGGGGGTATACCACAATATTTAAACCCTCGTTTTGTTTTTTGTTTTGTTTTTTCAAAAAGAGCAAATCCATATAGGAGTTTGTGAAAAATATAAAAAAAACCATACAACATTCTATGGTTAGATGAACTAGTACAGAATGTTGGGATGATAAAATACTAATACTTCATCTTGTGGCGTGGGCATATGAGGATGCCAATGAACCCCTTTGTATTTATTGATCATGCGACTGCTGGATGAAAAAAAAAACAGAATAAATGAACGCCATACTTTTAAAGTATGATGCTAATGCATCATGATGAGCTAGTTGCATCACTTTCTGTCACATGATCAGTGAAGTGAAAATATTTCCTGTTCAATACAGTGACTGCTGTTAGTGGTTTAAACATGTTCAGTGGGTTCTTGGAGAAAGTTTAAAGAGGTTTGTTACCACCACTGCATTAACTCTAGTAATAATTACATGCTTGTCTGCCTATGTAAAATAGGAACTTATGCAATTAGGACGTTGTGCAAACACCATGTTATTTGCTTAACAAAGCTGTGTGGAATACTGTAGTGACATGAGATGCAAAGCTCTCTTCAAATCTGTTGGTTAAATAGTGCATACCTGTACTGTGATAGGAAGCTGTTTACCAGAGTGAAACTAAATTAGGCAGAGGAGGTTAGCAATGCTGTAAACTGATTTCTCACCATTTTTTACACATAAGTAAACAATACCAGATGCTATACATGTCAAAAATGATCCTGACAATGAATTAATCATGTGTAAAAATCACATGATAAAATAAGTAAATTATGTGAAACATAACCAGTGCAAGAAATACATATGCACTACATGTAAAAGCCTACTACCTATGGCGAAACCAATAGTGTCTGGTTCAAAAGAAATGCTACATAAACGAAGAAAAAGCAAACTCACAAATTTGATGAAAATTTCTCCCACAGACAGGTCAATGTCTTCATGGCGCAGTTGCATGGGGAGGCCTGGTTCTAGATCTGAATACAATTTCAGTTTAGCTTTAAGGCTGTTGTGAAACTCAGTGTGAAGATCTAAGAGTTCTGGCAGCTGGTAGAATACTGTCTGGATCTGCTCAATGGACAACACAGGCTGGGATGTACCAGCCGAGGCCCTGAGAGCCTTCAGAGGCTGGGAAAAGATAAAGGAAAGTGAAAGGAAGGTAAGTGTGGAGAAATGTCCCATATATCTGGAAAAAGCAAAAATTGCAAAGCAGTAACCACACTACTTTTATCCATATTAACATTTGCATTAAATAAGAGGAAACAAACCGACCAGACTTTTGTTGTTCTTCATTAGCCAGTGTGGCCAAGAGCTATTTGCTTTTTACATGATAAGAACATTGTTAACAATATAGAAGTTTTTTTTTTTAAACCACAAAAACAGTCCCATGTGCAACAATGTGCAGATAATGTGGTTTGTGAGACTGTAGGCTCAATTCCAAAGCAATGCAAGGTCAATTTCTTACATCCTGTGATTATATCTTGGTAGTGGAGGCCTGACAGTCAATAATTCAATGTCTATAATGCTTTTCAATACAGTAGGTTTGCTAGGTAAAATGGCTAATAGTCCAGTAGACGAAAAATGTATCTCATAATATTAATTGAGTACGCATCAGCTGGCCTGTGGGCGAGGCATCTTTTGGTAAGACCAACATGTATGATTTAAATGTAAGTGTTTAATCTATTTAAAGAATTAAAGGAAGTCCCTTACACTCTATATACTAGCAAACAAACACATGTTGCTCTAGCAAGTAAGCAAACTAAACAAAACCAACATGTGGAAACAAACATACAGATGACTTCTCAACTACTTTGAGAGTTTACAGTAGTGGCACTCACTCATATCATTTACAACTTAATGAAAATGAGTTTTTCAGTGTTAGTATTATTGCCTTTACACCCATTATGACATAGAAGAAAAAAAGTTCTTCACATTCTACTTATGACTGGTAGGAAGAAGTTGTTTGACCATGGACAAAACTGAAAGAGGAAGAATATTTTTTTCCAATGATCAAAAATATCATTGTGAGAATTTATAAAGCATGAGCTAAGCACAAGAGTACCAAAATATAATAACTGCATTTCCATCAGTTAAAAGACATGGCCTTCTATTTTTTTTCCGCTAACATATCTTCTGGTATGGCCCCTACATCTTTGTCTATATATATATATATATATATATATACTCAGCAACAAAAAAAAAGTCCCTTTTTCAGGACTGTGTATTTCAACAGTAATGTTGTAAAAATCCAAATAACTTTACAGATCTTCATTGTAAAGGGTTTTAACAATGTTTTCCATGCATGTTTAATTAACCATAATCAAATAATTAACATGCACGTGTGGAATGGTCGTTAAGACCTTAACAGCTTACAGAAAGTAGGCCTTTAAGGTCGCAGTTCTAAAAACGCAAAACACTAAAGAGACTTGTCTACCGACTATGAAAAACACCCAAAGAAAGATGCCCAGGGTCCCTGCTCATCTGCGTGAACGTGCATTAGGCATGCTGCAGGGAGGCATGAGGACTGCTGATGTGGCTAGGGCAATAAATCGCCATGTCCGCACTGTGAGACGCCTAAGACAGCGCTACAGAGAGACAGGAAGGACAGCTGATCATCCTCGCAGTGGAAGACCACGTGTAACAACACCTGCACAGGATCGGTACATCCGAATATCACACCTGCGTGACAGGTACAGGATGGCCACAACAACTGCCCGAGTCACACTAGGAACACACAATCCCTCCATCAGTGCTCAGACTGTCCGCAATAGGCAGTCCATGAGGAGGAGATGCACTGCAGTACTTCAAGCAGCTGGTGGCCACACCAGATACTGACTGGTACTTTTGATTTTGAGCCTCCCTTCATTCAGGGACACATTGGGAAACATTTTTAGTTTATGTCTGTTTATGGTGTTGACTCTTTTAGTGTTCATACAAATATTTACACATTAAGTTTACTGAAAGTAAAAACAGTTGAAAGTCAGAGGACGTTTCTTTTTTTGCTGAGTGTATATATACAGTAAGACATTATTGTAGACTCAGGGGATCAATTTCCCCTCTTTCCAACGTTAAAATCGCGCTCACTTTTAAACAACAACTCTTGGATTAAAAAAAGAAATAAAAAAACAAAATCACAAAAAATGTTGGTATCAGTGCCTTCTAAAGCCACCTTCATGGTATTCTCAGCTGTCATATTTATCTTTACTTAGACCTAGATCCACTGTGACCCAGATGATAACACACACTATAAATGACTGAATGAATAAATAAATGAATTAATTAATCTATTTGCGCATATGTGTTGGTGTGTGTGTGTGTGTGTGTGTGTGTGTGTGTGTGTGTGTGTGTGTGTGTGTGTGTTTGTGTGTGTGTGTGTGTTACCATAAGCAGGGTTTCCAACTCATTTAGGTAGGTTTCTTCACTGATTAAAATCTCTCTGAGTAGCTGCAGTCTTCTGTCCAGCATGTCCTCTGGGCTTTTACAGATCTGGAAAAACACCTCATTTTAACATGTAAGTCACTCAGAAACATTTCACTCTAGAACTGTTAATAATAACTCTTCATTCATATTCATATACTTCTTCATATTCATTATACATTTATACACAATTCTAAGTACTGCCTGGGGTGCAGTCAGTAATCCAATTCATCCCAAAGATGTAAGTGCAAAAGGGGTTGAGGTAAAAGGTTTGTGCAGGCCACTTCAACCATGACAAACCATGTTATCAAGGATCCTTGCTTTGTGTACATGGGCATCCCCATGCTGGAACATGTTTGGCTCATTAGTTCCAGTAAAGAGAGATTTTAATGCTATGGTTTAGATAATGCGTAAATATGAGTGTGATGGTCACATGTCAACAAACATTTGCCCATCTAGGGTATGTTGGAGCCAAAAATCATTTTATTAATTCATATGGCATTTACAATGAGAAAACACATCAGGCCTAATGTGTAGGCTACTTGTTTCCATATAAAATAAATAATAGACCCCTCTTTGAAAACCGGCGTGATAGATGATTGACTCACTGGTGTGTCTGGGAATGCTGCTACCTCTTCAGTGCTGTTAGGAATCCAGTCGGTCTCATCCCCAAACACATCATGAGAGAATTCTGAATCCACAGCATCATTTTCCACCACTACCAACACAGAGGAAAAAAAAAGAGGGATTTTTTCTTTTTAACCCAAAACTATTTATTGATTACATGTTCAATATTGCAATGCGAGAAAGAAGGAACCTTTAACATGAAAAAAAAGGAACTCTTTTACTAGCAGTCAAAGTTTAAACACACCTTCTAATTCAATGGGTTTTTTTTTTTGGCTTTGTGCTTTATTTTCTACCTTCTTGAACACTACTGGAGATTTTAAAACCATGAAATAATGCAGGTGGAATTAATTTATCAAGTAACAACAACTTGGAGGTCAGCTGTTCTGAAATAATTCTTGCAAGAACAGTATCATCATGTGCATTTGCAAAACCCATCAAGTACTATGATGAAACTGGCTCTCGTGAATATCATCCCAGGAAAGCAGGATTAATTTACCTCTGCTGCAGAGGAGAAGTTCACTCAGCGTTACCAGCCTCGGAAATCGCCAATTAACAGCACTTCAGATTAGAGTCATCATAAAGGCTTTAAGGAGCAAATTTTTAATATATATATTTATATATTTATATATCAACAGGTGTCGGTCTTATCGATTAACTACAAGCCCATTTTTACTTTTAAAGAAATAAACTGCTCATATTAAAATACCAATATGAATTAAAGTTTTAATCAAAGACAGAATTAAATGGTGTATTGTAAAATATGTAACACAGGGATTTTGAAGCCTTGCACCTACCTGGTATCCCGGAGGAAATGAGATACTGCAGCGCCTCTTCAAAAAGCTCCATCAGTTATCAGCAGCGGTGCAGAGACCAGAACTAGAAGGGAACTAAAAGAAAGTGTGGGTCTAAACCATTCTAAACTGTCTCTTTTGATTCCTGTCTAGGGAGGAGAATATAAACTGTACTTCCTGTTTCTTTGACCAAAGAGAAAGAAAGAGAGAAAGAGAGAAGGGGGAGAGAGAGAGAGAACATAAACTGTATTAAAGCCAGTCACCAAGGAAGTGAAAGTGTTCTTTACAACTATTCTTCTATTTAAATAATTAGGATATTACATGAATGTCCTTAAGCTATCAGGTAGAAATCTATTATTTGAATTGCTGTCAGACAGGAAAAACTTGTAAATTTCATTTTTGATTAGTGCTTATAGACATAGATGAAATACATTAGGGCTAAATATTTTTGTGCTTATTTGTTGCTTGTGTTTGTTTGTTTGTTTGTTTGTTTGTTTGTTTGTTTGTTTGTTTTGTTTGAGATAAACTAATGCCCCAAATGAACTAATCGCAAAATCTGGATCCAGCCACCCCAAAAGACATTAAGGAAGCATCTGTTAGATAGTCAAAAGGGGACATCAGCTTAGTTGACACATGACAAAGAGTCAATCAACATAAAGGTCCTTAGTATAGTGTTGGGCCACCACAAACCACCAGAACAGCTTCAGTGCACCCTGACACACATTGTATGAGATGGTGGTGATGGTTCTGCCAAGGAGCACCAGCTAATATATCAAACAACGATCGGCCACAGGTGTTCCATTTGACTGAGGACTGATGACTGATGTAAAAGAACAACAAGACAACTGGAGGACAACTGGACGCTGACACAGATGTATATATATAGTGCATTTTTGGTTATATGCATTTATTCCCGCATAGCTCATAAAAGTGTATGGAATGAACAGAAAATAAAATCAAGTATAAGTGTTTCGAGCAAAGCAACAGGAAGACTGATTAATTTAAAGGCCAGCTTAATGGCTTTTTTGCTTTTAATGAATATTAAGCTTGTTTCTAAAAGTAAGCTGGATATTTAGCTCAACTATGTTAGTTATTTAGTTCTAACTATGAAGCATTTTAAACATGTATTCATTTTCTTTACTAGATTTAAACTATATATATATATATATTATTTTATTTTTAAACCTTGTGTTTTAAGGCTATCATTTGCTTTATGTCAGATCACTACAGTGGTTTTGCATTTTCACTTGTGCGATTCTGTCACCTAGTGTTTAGAAGTTGATATTGACCTAAAATCCTCAAAAACATCTTCAGAAAGAATTTTTACTACTTTCCAACAGGGGGCACAAGAGAAACTGCAACAGTAAGGTAATGTGGTGACCTTGACCCACACGTGCATGGCCCTATTACACTATATGCAGCATGAGTATGTTGGAGTATTAGTAGTAATCAGCAATCAGACAATGTCACAAAATGTTGTTGTCTTGACAGTTTAATGGGCTATAGAGGTTATTGACCATAAGGTTATGGCACTGTTACTCTAATGGCATAGGGTCAAACACATTATGACTAAAAATTGTATGTGTGTGGGTGGGGGGAGGGGGGCGGTGGTTTCACTTAGGAGCCAATATACTACAAGTATAAAGCTAGATGGATGGCTGGATGGATGGATAGGTACATAGATAGATTATTGATCCCAAAGGAAATTCCAGATATCCAGAGTCGAAAGCAGCATTAACACAAAGACCTGGTTTTTCTTTATTTTTATTGATTTTAAATAGGGATATAACAGGGTAAACATGTAATGTTTCAATACAGGATTTTTAACCCCCTCACAAAGACCTGGTTGTTGATGTGATTGCACACTTCATATCTTACAATCAGTATACACATGATAATGGGAGAATTGACCAGAAATTTCTAGTGCAATGCTAAAAACTAAAAAAAATACAAGATACGGTATATAAGAAGCACATAAATAAAGCATCTAAAATACAAATGGAACTTACTCAATCATCTTCCATACTGTTTTATCCTGTTTTCAGGGTCACGGGGACCTGGAGCCTATCCCAGAAGTCTTAGGGCACAAGGCGGGGTACACCCTGGACAGGGTGCCAATCCATCGAAGCGCATCACATGCAAACAGATTTGGGAATTGAGCCTGGCCATGAACTGAACCTGGATCTTGGAGGTGCAAAGTAACAGTGCTACAACCACAACACCACCATGCCGCCACAAAAGGAACTAATAAGTGAAATAAAATAATAAATTGCAGTGCAAACTTCATGTGCAATTTTATGTGTGGCAAAGTGACAAAAGTGCAAATAGTATTAATTGTGCTATGGAAGATCAAAATATACAGTGGGACCTCGGATTGCGAGTAACCCAGTTTGCGAGCGTTCCGCAAGACGAGGAAAAATGTTTCATAAATTTTGACTTCATAAATAAGCAAATCTTGATATTGTGGCGTGGGCGGGGCGGCGGCTGACGACCAGCATGCCTTGCGGGGATGTCGGTGTGTGTTCACCATGTTGGGGAAAGGTGTTTGGGTTGGTGGCTTCGGCCCTGTTTGTGTGAGGGGGGTGTGACGTGTGAAATGTGCTCCAGTTCAGGCTGACGCTGAATTAGAGGTAGGCTCCTGAGTGAAGGTGCTGCTCATGCCATACCGGCTGTGTGCTAAATAAAGTACTCCCAGCCATTGCATTGGGTAGCAAATAAGCTCACTCGTCTCTCCAGCATTCTTCTCGGCGTAAAAACGCCACATTGGTGTCAGAAGTGGGATGGAGAATAACGGGTTCGAGCGCACAAAGGAGGACCTTCTAAAAATCCAAGCGGGCCGCCGAGTAGCGGAGCGACTACTCGCGCTGAAGAAGCGCTTTTCCGGCGGAGCTAGCGCGAGCACACCACGTCAACCAACACGGAGCGGGAAGCAGAAAATCCCGGCGCTGGATCTCGGGGCGGAGGCTGGCATTGCGCAAGCGCCGGAGCAAAATACAGCTCCGTGCGCTGTTAGCCGGCAAAGCGAACTGCCGCTGCGCGAGGCCGAGCGCGCTGAGCCCATATTGGCGGCACATCGCGGCGGAAGAGCCGAGCGACCGCCCGCAGCTCAGTGGCGTTCGGTTCGTGAACCTAGCCGGGGACAGGGCTACCCGTCGCGGCTAGGCAACGAGCAGCTCTCCGACGTTTCGCGGCGAGGCGACGGCGCGGGTGACCGTAAGGAGGCGCTGCGCGAGGTCGAGCGCGCTGAGCCCATAATGGCGGCACATCACGGCGAAAGAACCGAGCGACCGCCCGCAGCTCAGTGGCGCTTGGTAGGTGAACCTAGCCGGGGACAGGGCTACCCGTCGCGGCTAGGCCTCGACACCGCTTCCGAGATTCCGCGACGACGCCGAGGCCAGGGACCGCCGGACTACCGCTACAACGTTCTCAGGCCTGAGGGACAGCCGGACTATCGCTTTAACATTCTCAGGCCTGAGGGACAGCGTACACCAGCAGCCGCTAACCTAGCGCCGGGTGGACGGTTGGGGAGCCCCGCGGGGCTTTACATCGACTGTGTGCCGGACGGCGTCTTACTGCGGGCGCTCGTGGACACCGGCTCCACTGTTTCCCACGGGTTGTGGAACTGTGAACCGCCCATCGCCAGGCAGAAGAGGCGAATGGGCGTGGACACTCACGGCCAGCTCGGCTCTCCGATGTCATCTACCGGGTGCGGTTGGCAGGGCGGGCACGAGTTTTGCCCCATCGGGACCGTCTTGCGCCTCCACAGCCGCACGCCGGGGAACCATCGAACTCTGGAGGCCGGACCGCCTCAGGACTACATTCGCGTTCACTCCTCACCTGCCAAAGGACGCCGGCGTTCCCACCGCCAGCGCCGACCGCCTCCACGCCTCCGAAACGGAGTTCGTCATGGTGACCAGGGACGGTCACAGCTCGGGTGGGGGCAGTGTGGCGTGGGCGGGGCGGCGGCTGACGACCAGCATGCCTTGCGGGGATGTCGGTGTGTGTTCACCATGTTGGGGAAAGGTGTTTGGGTTGGTGGCTTCGGCCCTGTTTGTGTGAGGGGGGTGTGACGTGTGAAATGTGCTCCAGTTCAAGCTAGTGCTGAATTGGCTGTAGGCTCCTGAGTGAAGGTGCTGCTCATGCCTTATATGCTGTGTGCTTAATAAAGTACTCCCAGCCATTGCATTGGGTAGCAAATAAGCTCACTCATCTCTCCAGCATTCTTCCCGGCGTAAAAACGCTACAATATACTAGTACCAAGTGACATCAAGTATCATGTGGCACACATGCCACTTCTTGTTTTGATGCCAAGCATCACAAGATCACAACTAAGCCAATGGTTCTTCTCTCTCACGTGCTGTGGGATTGTGGGTAATCTTCTCCCATGCTCGGCCTCAGTGCACATGCATCATTCGTATATTAAACATCCGTGCGCATGTACTGTTTACTATAACACTGTGACCACGTGTGTGTGCGCATCTCTGATTTTGTGTTTGAAGGGAAGGTGGCTGCTGTGTAGGACGACTTTCACACATGCACACGTGCGCGTGCCTAAATGAGGACGGGTCTCTATTCGGTAGACTGGTATATGTGCGTGTGTGAAAGTCGGCCTACACAGCAGCCGCTTTCCCTGCCCTTTTCTGCAAGCTTAATTCATTATTAATATTATTAATTTTTTATAAATATTTTGGGCTGTAGAATAAATCAACAGAGTTTCCATTATTTCTTTTAGGGGAAATTTGCTTTGATTTACTAGTGTTTTGACATACAAGCACACTTCCGGAATGCATTATGCTCGCAATCCAAGGTTCCACTGTACATAATTTATATGTGAGTACAACAAATTTACAAAAATGCACACACTGAGCACTTATTAGGTGCACTATGCTGATTCAGGGCAGGGCTTCCCTTCACTCTTAAATTTTTATTTTATGTATTCCACAAGATGCTGAAAACTTTGAGATTTTGATCCATGTAAATATAATTGCATCGTGCAGTTTTATGCTGAGAATCTCCTGTTTTAACACAACCCGAAGATGTTCTACTGGACTCAAATCCATTGACTGAAAAAGACACTAAAAAACTCTGAACTTTATGTCATGCTTATGAAACCAGTTCGAGTCAACTTTGTAATGCATTCCATAATCATGCTAGAAGTTCATTAGAGGATGGGTAAACTGTGTCCGTTCAAGAGGTGATTTTAGGGTTGTCAATCGTCCCGTGAAATATAGAATCTTTCCGTATTTGGAAGCTAGAAGTCCCATTCTGTACTGAGCTGATACAGGACGCTATTTGTTATGTATCAGTGGGAAAGTAAAATTACAGGTTAGACTGGTAAGTCACGATGATTTGTATGAGACGCAAACAGTCAGTAGACTATAAATATAAAATATAGAATATAAAACCCTTCCCTACCTCAGCCTGTCTGTCATTTGTCACACCAGGACAGTGAACAGAGACTGCGCTTCTCATTGGTCAGGACTCCCGATGGCAAGGCAGTGTTTTATCTTGGCGGGGGGAGGGGCGGGGGGGGACGGTCACACGTGAGGAAAAAATTTTAAAAAAGTTCAGAATAATGGTCACTCATGTGCACGTCGCATTTTCAGGAGACTGACTAAGAATATCTTTCAGTCAGAAGTACGAAATGAGGGGAGAAGGTGCTAGTGGTCATCACCTCAGATCGCCAGCAGGGGGAGCAGGGGGAAAAAAGCTTTCATCTTTATACAGCACAGTAATGCAGCTAGTAAAATCACTCATGCTACAAAATGTCACGGAATGAACCACAGATCATTTATAACACTGTAAACATATACGTTTCGTTCTTCTGTTCTGTGTGAAATCATGAAATTGTTAAGAATAATATAGAACCAGTCTACACACCCTGAGGGGAATGCATTTAAAGCAGTCTTAAATGTTAATTTGAAGTGTGTATTGTTCTGAGGCTTGTTAAATAATAAAAAAAAAGCATTAGGGTCACATTTAAGAAAAAAAAGGAAAAAACATAAAAAAAAAACATGTAGCTGTTATCTCTTTATAATATCATGTACTTGGTAAAATAGACAAGTATAATACTTATGGTACCGTAGTTAACATTAATATTCCTTATTGTTGACCTTCTTATCCTGAGTTTCAAGTCATAACACAAAGTTAAGGCAAGTTTTGGGCATTTACCGAATAGGAGTTCATGCTAGAGGCCCTACCCAAGGAAGGAATTAAGGTGCCACAGCACCAGGGCAAAAATTACAGCAAATCAAAACACAGAATCAGTTTTGCATAATGTTGCGTGACAAACTGGCTGGACAGACAGACATACAGACAGACTGTATTGACACAGTTTCACACTTCATTGAAAGATCAAGATCTGATAAATGTACAGACATTACTTTTATTTATGTAAATATGAGCTTTTCTGTGCTTTTTCCTGCAACTGTGCAGGAACTTCTTACCCATAAAGCCCATATTGCAGCAAATGTGTGGCACTAATTATAGGCGTTAACAGAAACGGTGTTTACGATACATGATCTTCCCCTTGCTTATCTTTACGCATCTGTAACTATTGTTATGTCTGTGATCTGGGTAAGAATGATTAAGGAAAGAGCAACCACTGTATTCTTTTATCTGCCATCCACAAAGAACACTTTGTTACTTCATTGTATCGGTTAGGTCACAAAATTTTCATCAGTTTCCATTCAGTCAACCAGTCAATGAGGCCAACCTTCAGACAGTGTCACCATACTGTATTTTTAGCAGAATTGACAAAACTCCAGCGTTCTATTAGCACCTCATGCATGTTCAACAGTAATTCATTGCCCTTCATCCTGCTATTGGTAATTTATACTGTGATTGCCATTGGGCCAGGGGTAGTTCAGTGGTTAAGGCATTGGACTACGGTTTGGAAGATCCCAGGTTCAAACCCCACAACCACCAAGTTGCCACTGTTGGGCCCTTGAGCAAGGCCCTTAACCCTCAATTGCTCAGATGTGTAATGAGATAAAAAAAAAAAAAAAAAGTGTCTGCCTATTGCCTAAATGTAAATGTAATTACAAACAGTAAACAAATGAGCAGAATAGTCTGTGATAAGCTGTGTAGTCCATGGGGAGTGTACATAATAATAGATGTGCCAATCACTTTGGTTGAAGATTTTTATAGGCAAATGCTGCAGGTGCTCCGGACTCTGCACAAAGGTCATCACAATGGTCATGTGGATCATTATTTCCATTACCTGTCTGGTCCATTGTACATTCTTATCTCTCATATATTCCTATATCTATGCCTTCTTCAGCTTTGCTCCATGTAACTATGAAAAAAACATCTTGAACTACTGGAAGTCCTTTTATTTCTCTCTGGCTTTGTGTAAGAGGCCTTTGCAGTAGCAAGTAGATCATGTTCAATAGCAGTGTGTTTACTTTCCATGGTTTCCAAGGACTCAATTATATTTCTGAATTTCTTGGGAAACAATTTTTTCTTTATTCCCCTCAGCAATTTTCTCTTCAATTTTTTTTTCATTTTTTCATCAATTCCAGGTCCCACATTATCCTCTAGTATAACAAGTTAATACAAGTATTACAGGTATCCAAAATACGCCTAAAATCTTCCGGTGGAAATCCCACTCAGATCATGCATTCTGGTTTGTTTGTGTTAAAGATGCTGTTACAGTGTCAGCAGCTTTAAATGCAAATGAGTGATCGCCCTGTCCCTTTCCATAAAGACATGTTTCTAGCTTGTCAGTACACTAGAAAACTAGAAAACTAGTAACCTAATCCAGAATAAACCCCTTATTTTTGTTTAAAAAATACCATATGGGGAAATTGAATGTAAACACATTTATGAACAAAATGGCAAAAGAAAAAAATTTAAATTATGTTTTTAATGTCATATTTTGTCTGTGTACACACACTGGAGACCCATGTTAATGTCAAAAAATGAGGAAAAAGTCAATTATGCCTAATGGGCTCCTTCCGAATCCTTTTTTACACAAAGGTTATCATTCTGTACATCAACAACAACAACAATAACCAGAGCCAACCCAAGGCAAAATCGAACTAAGCACCTGCTTAGAGCCCCTGTGGCCACTACTGTTTTATACATTTGTTATTGATTACACCTTAACATTATTTACATTAGCCTACCTTTTGGGTCTTTGCTATTATATTCCAAAATAATTATGCCTCAATTACATCTACAAGCTAGTTACAGATAAGAAGTTGTTGTTTTATGTGTACAAATGGATTGCTGCTGTGTTTAACCATTTATGTTGTTAAAATAGCATTCGGTTCCATCAGCTATACTCTTATGAAACTTCGCTAGGAGCACTGTTGTAATATTTTGGAGGTGGCGCACAACCAAATGTCTTGTGCTGAATTGGATGAAATCAAATAAGAGTCAGGAAATATTCGCAGAAAATATTAAAGAAATCAGACACACCAGACTTTGGAACAATGTGCATTCCAAAGATTGCTTCCACTTATTTTATGGTTCACAGCGGAAACGTTGCAATGTCTTGTCACTTGTCAAAAATTGCATGGGATTCATTTAAAAGTAAGCAAAAGGAAAAGAAAATCTATGAGGTGCCTTATAGGGCTTAGATTAAACTTCACTCATGCACACACACACACACATGATCGAAACAGTATATATATGAATTAGTGCTGTCAATCGATTTAAAAAAATTAACTAATTAATCGCACAATTTTTTGCAATTAATCGCGATTAATCACAATTAAAAGACTGAAACTTTTTGGATATGTAAATGTAAATAATTAATGTAAACTCAAGACAATTAAACTATTTAAATTCAAATATGATTGTTTATTGGAATTTTTGTTTAACTTGTAACACAGATTTTCCCATGTAAACAACATACCTGCAATAAACCATCAATATTGTCCAAATTAACTGTTGGCTTGAAAGCCATATTTATTACAGAAATAAAAACACAGGTATGTGCCATTTGTGTCATTTGAATTTCAAAACAATCAATGCAATTTACATTGGCGAGGCCCTGTAGAGATTGTTTCGGTGGGGTGTTTTGCTTTTAAGTGATATGTCAAAGACGAATCTTCTCTGGTATTTAAATTCGGCTTTGCAAAATGTACAGATTACTTTTGTTTTATCCACAGAACCATCCGGCAGAGTTTTATACTGAAACTTTCCGTCTAAAAGTCCTTCCTTGGTCTTATCCATACTTTTTTGCACGTTGAACACACGTCGGCCACAACAGGAAATAAAAAAAACTGCAACCGCGTTAATTGCGTTAATTTTTTTTAATGCGTTAAATATTTCAAATTAATCGCATGCGTTAACGCACTAATTTTGACAGCACTAATATGAATATATGAAACAGTCACACATACATACTGTATATACTACTTACTGCTTAAACAACTTCATATGAAATGCGCACACATACACACGAACTCTCTGTGCACACACACCTAACACATATTTAATGTCTGTAGCGTGAAAATTCCACAGAAGCAGCGACAGGTATCCAAGATGTTTCTATGGTAACGCGTGGAGGAAGTGACGTTGCAGGTGTTCCGAAGGGTGGAATTTTGCAAAGGTTCCTTAACAGACATTCCCTGCACCTGGAGTAGGGTGTAGGGTGAAGTAAATTTACTGTATATAGACTTGCCGATTCATTCTCCCTGATCAATAGTAGTGGTTTTTAGACAGACCGTTATTGGAGAGTTTAGAAGACAGCAAATGATTTATTTATTATAACCACATAAGTAGATGGTATGGAGGGTCAAAACAATGTTTTAATTTTTTCAATTTTGTATTTGGATTTGATCGAGCCGAGGGAGTCACGTGGGATTCCGATGACTTCCGAAGTTATTGTTCATATTAGTAAAGGTGAGGAAAGCACATTTCACAAAAAGCTTCTGTTGCAGGATCTGACATATTACCTACAGACTTCATGTTAAAATTTTTCTTTTTGCAAGTGATCACCTGCGTTTACTGCCACTGCAATATCCAGACATCATTTGGACAGTTCTGAATAACAGTTTATACTGTCCTAATTCATCTTCTAAACTGTCCAAACTTTTAGCTGTTCACAAACCGCTACTACCACTCAGGGAGACTGAAGCGAAAAGTCCGTTTACACTAAAATGACTTCTGTCTACACTGAAATGACTTCCGCCTACACTAAAATGACTTTCGTTTACACTAAAATGACTTCCGCCTACACTAAAATGACTTCCGCCTACACTGAAATGACTTCTGTCTACACTGAATTGACTTCCGTTTACACTAAAATGACCTCCGTCTACACCGAAATGATTTCTGTTTACACTGAAATGACTTTTGTTTACACTGAGAATTATGTACCATGTACTGTGTGTGTGTGTGTGCGCTCATCTCATAGGTTTGTGTGTGTATGTGCACGCATTTCATATGTAGTTGTTTGATGAGTTAGTAGTATATACAGTATGTACTGTGAGTGTGACTGTTTCATATATGTGTATGCAAGTGTTTCGTGTGTGTGCATGAGTGAAGTTTGACTTAAGCCCTATACGGCGCCTCATAAAAATCTATGATGCAATATTTCAACTGCACCTGCCTCACAGATTTACAGTTTCTTTTAACTGAAAATTGCAGTATCATGTGTTGTGATAAATGATTATAATAAAGGAAAAAGAGACCCAAATGATCTTACCTATGCCCTGCAGAGGTCTCAGCCTTCTCAGAAAGTAGATATTCTTTGATATTCTTTCCTGGCTATGGAGCTGGTATAAGGTGACCAGTTGAGATTCTCCCCAGTGTGAACACAGAGGATACTCCTTAATCTTATACTCCTGTTGATATTCATGAAGGACCTGCAGCTGAGAGTGATCTTTCTATCAGTTGTGTTGTCAAATCAAGACCACATTTTTATTTATTTTTTATTTTATCAAACCATTTATCTGGTCTGCTGTCTGCCTGTTGCAAGTCAATAAACCATTGGATTAACAGGTCAGAGTAATTGGCATCTGATTTGGCATCTGAGTTCTGCCCCTCTTTAGTTGGACCTTGTGTGTGAAAATCAGCTCCAGTCCTTTGTGCAGCACCTTAGAATTGCTTATTTACAAGGCTCATGAAAGACTACCATAAGTCTTAGATTTGGATTTCGTTTAGATGTGATATGTGTTTCATAAACTGCATAAAAATATCTTGCGGTCCATATGGCAGCATAGTGTATGTGTAGGCATGAACAGAAACATTTTTCCCTTGCTAATCTGCATCCAACTGTAATTATTGCTATTTCTGTGATCGGTGTTGAGAATGATTGAGGAAGGAGCAATAACTGTATACCCTTCTTTGGCTGCAATCCACAAAGAAGACTTTGTCAGTTCACTATATCAGTTAGGTCACAATTAAAAAAAAAATTTCAGTAGTTCCTACACATTCACATCATAGTTTTAGCGGAATTGACAGAACTTCAGCTTCAACAGCAATTCATAACCCATCTTCCTGCCATTGGTAATTACAAACAGTAAACTAATGAGCAGAATAGTCCATTATCACTATTATATCATATAACACCTGGGAGTCCTATTTTTTTTGGCACTGGGTGAGATTTTTTTGCTATAACAGGTAGATTGTCGTATCTTAGTTGACACTGTGTCTGCCAGGGTTTAATTATCTTTGATTAAGCCCTGGCAGATACAGAATTTCTTTGGAAACTCAACTTTCCTTTTATTCTTTAACGCCTTCAACCTATAAGGGCACATATTATACTCCCTTTTAACACGTTAATACAAGTCTTTGGAATTTTTCGCTGGAAATACTACTTAGATCGGAACTAACAAGATTTTTTGGTGATCCAGTTCCCACCTTCAAGTGTGATTAGGCTAGGGCTCGCATGTTGAAATATAGAATATCTGTCATGCGTTGTCTTCATACACTATGTAATAGTTTATTATTAACCTGATAATCTGATCTTAACTTTAACTCCACTCTGCAATAAAGTGTTATGGATTGTGTTATGCGTATTGTATTACTGTATGAATTCCTCACAGGAACTTCTCTTAAAGTTCATAACACAACATTCTGTTGTCCTAAGTCAGCTGTTTCACAGATGTTTTCTTTTTACCATTCGATTTTTACGTGTTACCATGAAGTGCGCGGAACGAAGTTTTGAGATGGCATTTATTAAGTGGATTTCAACTGCACACATATAAGGGCATTTTAAAAATGTTCAGCACCATCTTTTTATTTTAAGATTAAGTGTTTTTATTTTCAATGTAAATTTTTATGATATAGGGGCATTTTGCATTTAAATTTTAAAGTAGTATATCCTGTTCTCCCGTGGGCCAATTGCAATTAAACAAAACCTACATTTTACCTCAAGCTCAGGCAAATAGACCCAGAAAAAAAAAAATCAAAATTGTTAAGTAGTATTTACGTGATGCTTGCACAAACAGAAAGACGGATAAAAATTCCAATTCCCAAACCATTTTGATGTGTTATATTACTCGTCGTACGTTCCCACAAATTATTTTTTGTACAAATATTTTTAATGTACCGACATGCCAACTTTACAGTTTTATAGATAGATAGATAGATAGATAGATAGTCTTTTCCCAACCAACAACAAAACACCTTTACAATATTAAAGAAATGCAAAAAGCAAACTGTTAAAAACCATGTTTTCTGTAAATGTTTAAATCAGATTTATATTGTATCAGTGCACTGACTCAACTGACTAACCTTGTTTTACTGTATGATTCATCAATAAACAGGTTTGTACAATCATACTCAAAACCATTGCTACTTCAACCCTCTCACACCCACACACACGCATGCAGGCACGCACTTTAGAAATGCACACAGGTTCTCACATGTCAGGCATTTTAACTACCTGTGTCTACTCAGGCTATTTATCACTTCTTCCATTTGTCTACAGACAAAGGCTATTTTAAAAAGCCACCTAGTACTGTTATCTGTTATAAACATCAATTCTTTGATTAATTGCCTTTTCCTGGTCCTCGTTTAACATCGTAATCTTTAATGCCTCTTGTTATTTCTGGATTCTCTTTTGGGTATTCATTGTTCAAAAGCCCATGTTTGACTTGCTCCAGTCCAGTGGTTACACACAACTGCTTGCATTTTAGTTTTAACAGCGAGGGCCTTTTACAACTACCCACCCCTTATAAAGCGAAACTGTATTTGAAAATCCTGTGCTTGATTCCTGCCAAAATGTTGTCAGTTGTTGGTGAAAATTTAGATGGTGTTGCATTTGCCGAGATCCTAAACAGACAACTTACATTTGGACCTAAACCCTAATCAGCAAAACATATTTTGTAAGTGCTTTAAGATCCAAAATCTGCATTATTTTTGCATGCCCCAGATTTGTTTTTATAAAAGAAGTTAATTCTACTCTCATCCTCATAGATTTGATATTAACATGTTAAATCTTTCATGATACTACCGTCCAGTGTCCTCTTGCATCTGTTCTTAAGGTGCTAAAGCTCCTACGCTCACTTTTTCATTCTCTCTCTTTCTCTTTCCCCCACCTCAAGACAACACCTCCTGGTTCGTCTCTGGACGAACACCTGTCCAATTTCCACTTCTTCAGGATTTTAACAGAACATTTTACAATGGTTTTATGTTTGTTGTAGTAACAGACATGGATGACACAGGAGCTTGTGTTTGGTCTAACATATCAAAACCCTATCTTTTGCTGTTAATAAACCTTTCTGACACACCACGCGTTTGTGCGTTTGAAAAAGCATCTGGCGCCAGAAAAGCTTATCGAGGCAGAGTGATTTGTTTATTCAACTACACAACATTACAGTTTATGTGACTGGAATTCTCCTAAAAACTCATACAAAAAAAACCAAAGTAATATACATGCAATTCTGATGATTTATTTGCTTTATTTATTGTTAAGAGTGACATGCAAACCCACACTCATTAAACCCAACAAAAAGATACTGTGAGCTACGGTACAAGTTTAATGACATTTTTAGATGTCATTTTTTTCAAATATAGGCTAATACTACTTAAAATGATATTTGGAACAGAGTTATAGTGAGTGATGTTTATGTTAAATGATAAAGAAACTGTGCTATATACTGATTTACTGTTTTAAGTCACAAGTATTTTTTTCAGTTGCATGCATATATCTTTTGAAATGTTAAAACTTTAAAAAGCAAAAGGACAATTTCTCGAACAATCTGTTAACCACGGGTCTTCAACTCGCGTGACATCTGACACCAGGCACAAGGGTAACAGCAAAGCACAGTAAGACAGTCTCCCATGACAGAGCCCTAAAAGAGACAAAAAATCACTTACAATGTCTTACCTTTTTTTTTTTTTTTTTTCATATTATTAATACCATAACAGTGTGTGTGCATGTGTGTGCAACTCACGTCAATGTTATAGCGCTCCCTCATTTTGGTGCGAAAGCAGCAGGAGACAGTGAGAAAACAGTCCAGCAGGGGCATACAGAAACACCAACCAAAATCAGAAACAGTCTTGCACTGCAAACACGGCAAACAACACAGGCCACAGAAACCTGCAACAGACATGCAGACATTCATTAACATCTCTTTTTAAACATTGTTTCCTTAGACCATGTATGAAAAAAAGCTGCAAAGACAGCTTATTTTTAAATAATTTACAGTTACAATGTCACAAACATGAACATGTTTCTAAATGTGTTTTGCTAGTTCCGCTTACAGACAGGATACAAAGTGTTGATTCAATATACAGTAAATGAGAATGTCTTCCCTTTGTGCTGTTCCTGGCTGTTGTGATAAGCATGTAATAGTATATTTTTTAACCCACTGTTTATCTTTCATTAATTAAAGTCACATCTTTAGGTGGATGAATTTTGGAATCCATAAAAAAAAACATCTTAGACTAAAAATCACATTTTAGGCATTTTATCTCTTTGTCCTTGCAAAGCATTGCTTACTGAAACTGAGTTTAAATAAAACTTCAAGAATGGGATGCTAGGACGCAAGTCATATCCATATAAATATTTTAAAATCACCCATATATTAACAATATGTAACATATATTATGCGTCTTGCACTGGCTTGATGGTAAAACACATGGTTGCAGACTTACAATTTTCCATGTCAGAGGAGCAGTCAAAGAGTTCTGAGCTCCAGGCGCCTGATCTGGAAGTTGAGCCCTTTGCTCTGGTAGCCTGATTTTGGACAGCCATGACTGAAAAGAGACGATAGTGATGACGATAGACGATAATAATAATTTGCAATTTTGTTTTCAATTTCATTCAATTTTATTTGTATTGCGCTTTTAACAATTGTCATTGTCGCAAAGCAGCTTTACACAATCAAAAGAATTATTTAAGTTTGTATGGTTTTCAATGACCACATGGGTTCTCCAGTTACCGCTAACTTTTAAAAACATGCTAATTGGCAGGACATGTGTGGTTCAAATCTTTTCTGGTATATTTGCCAGCATATGGTAAGAACTGGGCACAGACGTTCAGATTTTTGAAACTAAGGCCATGTCCACACGTAGCCGGGTATTTTTAAAGATTTTTAAATGCGTGTACATTTACGTGCATTTACTCACACATTATGTTAATGAACTGAGGTGCCTGAATGTACTACTAAGCTCACCGCTGCGACATACTGTACAAAACCCTGACGACACACAGACCCCGGCGACAGTGACGGTGGTTTCGGATGGGACCCATCAGACTTCTACAAAGCACAACAGGTAATGGCGTTTTGTCTAGGCCCCTGATTGGCCCCGTGTTGATTAAGGAGGCTCCTAACAGCACTCAACAGGACGTTTTGCGTTTTCATGTGGATAAAGATATTTTTTAAAACATAGGTCGTGTGGACAGAATTATTTTTAAAAACGAAAATCTCCGTTTAAACCGTTTTAACCCAAATCTATCCACTTTAGCTTCCTAAAATTCGCACAATGTCTGCGGGTATCTGGGGGTCTTAAATAATCACCCGCAAGTTGTAGCGCATTTGCACTGATGTGATTGTGGCGGTGTTACCTAGCAACTGCGCTTACAGGTGACCGCAACTCCGCCTGTTCAGAACTCTGCGGCGTAACCGAGTGCGGATCCGCCCGTCCTGAATAGTGCAGAGTGTCAGCTCGTGGATCTTCCCCTCACCAGACCCGCGTCATCACAGCTTTATACCTGACTTATATGTACACGTATGCACCAAAAATGTGCCATGTCATTGTTATGACTACTGTTTGCGTCTCTATTTTTTCTTAATAGAACGGACCTTATTTTGTGTCATGTGTAAAAGTAAAGAATTCCAAAGAAATTCCAGTTTTTTAAAAAGGCAAAGAATGTTGGTGGTTAACCTGAGGGTGAAATGTTCCAGAGAAGTCTAGCTAGAGATATTGAAATACCCATTTTTACTGTTAACAGAATTATAGTTCAGTTTAAAGAAAAGAGGAAAGTCATTACCTGATTGACCTTGGCCCACTACAAGATATCTTTGAGTTGTTAAGATCAAATCTTGCTTAAAAACTTAAAAAGTGCCCGAAACTTTCCAAATTAGCTCAATACAGCAATAAAATATCTTTATCAACCTGGTCAATATGTACCTGCAGCCAGACAAAACCCCCCTTTAACCATCACTAATGTTAGAGTATTGTCTATTTACCTTTGTGTGTACACGTGTAACTTTGCATATCTGTGTTGCATATGCAAAAAAGGTTGTGTTGAGCTAAATCTGTATTATACCCTATATTACACACTTAGAGTCAAATTTATATTGTTACATTTCAGTTGTATAGAATTAAACTCTGGTTTCAGTACATTGAAAAAAAAAAAATTACAAATGTGGATGGATTTAAAATATTGAGTGTAAGTAAAACCTAGTAACTCTCATTGAAACATGGTTGGCTGTCAAAAGGCTGCAATTAAAATGTTTGCGTGCTGCTATTTAATAGGTTATGAGTTTAGTTTGAAATTTGTGAATTTGGAATCCATCTGTTTCAGTGAAGAATCCTTGAAATGAAATTTTTATTAAATTACCTTTTTACTCTTCAGTGTGGAATTCACCCCGTGCAGATCTTCTGTGGCTCAGAATAAAGTCAGGTTTTAGTGATGGGTTTATTTTTATCTTGGGAAAAAAGGGTGGGGAGTGAGAATTTAAGAATCAGTTAAGCACAGCCTTCAATTGGTATGTTTTTTTTTTAAATCCATAGTTATGACCTTTGCCAATTTTCTTTTTTGTATCTTGTTTGTGCACTGGTCATGTTGGAACTGGTGTGGGGTTTTTTTTTCACTTGGGCTCAGCCCCTTAGTTCCAGTGAAAGGATTTTCTTAATGGTTCAGTATAACAGCACATTTGGACAATTTCATCCTACCAAATTTGTGGGAACATAATGCCCCCTTCCTGTTCCAACATATCTGCACACTAGTGCACAAAGCAACATCCATAAGGACTTTGATCAGCGAGTTTGATGTGGAAGAACTTGACTGGCCTGATGAGTCCTGACCTCATCCCTACAGAACACCTTTGGAATAAATTAGAGCGGAGACTGCGAGACAGGTCTTCTTGTCCAACATCAGTGTCTGACCTCACCAATGTGCTTCTGGAAGAATGTTCAAAAATTCCCATAAACACACTCCTAAACCTTGTGGAATCCCTTCCCAGAAGAGTTGCAGCAGATGTTATAGCTGCAAAGGGTGGATCAAAATCATATTAAACCCTATATACACAGTATTACAGTATATATATAAATATAAATAGATTTTTCCTATTTCATTCACAAGAAATTTGATCACAAAGTCCCGCTTAAACACCACTCTTACATACGTATTGCGTATATACAGTATATATATATATATATATATATATATATATATATATATATACAATTTATATATATATATATATATACGCAATACATATGTAAGAGTGGTGTTTAAGCGGCACTTTGTGATAAAATTTCTTGTGAATGAAAACAGAAAAATCTATTGATATTTATAGAAGACTTTAAGGACTGAACGGTGATAAGGCTCTTATAAAACATTTAAATGGTGCAAACATTTTAAATAAGGCTTTAAGTCTGTGAACTACAATCAGCCTGGACACACTGCAGTCGTTCGTATAAA
The DNA here is from genome assembly GCF_024256425.1 of Clarias gariepinus. Lineage (NCBI taxonomy): Eukaryota > Metazoa > Chordata > Actinopteri > Siluriformes > Clariidae > Clarias > Clarias gariepinus. Next base: position 26,027,472 of record NC_071100.1, on the reverse strand, counting down.
CATACAGCAAGTCGAAGACCCAATCCTTGATAACTACGAATAACTTTTTGCCGTGCAAAATGACTCTGTTCTGTTATTCTGCAGAATCAAAAGTCATAGTTAAACTTGAAAGCCCTTCATACAATACGTATCTTACTTATCTTAAATGCTTCTGTATTTGCTTTCACAGTGCGAAAGCACAGTTCTAATCACAAAACAAAAAACAGTTTATGAGTGATATCTCAGTAAACATTCTTATTTTATCTTTAAACTGTTTCATGCAGTATCCTGTAGGTCAGAGAGATCTCTGCTAATTAGGTATGTAGCATTATTGTACCTTGTAATTGAAACACTAAGCATGTATTTTTTTTACTCTGTTTTGAGTTAGTTTAAACACCCAGATGATTCTTTACCACTTCTCTTACTCAAGCAATCACTTCTCCTCTAACCTTCCGATAAGTATGTGATGAAACAATTTCCTGAAACTTAGAAAGCACATCTTTAATCACAAATTAACTAAAGCAAGAAAGAAAGAAAAAAAAACTATTGCTATTTTTACTGGTTATGTGTTCATTATAATTAAATAGCAGTCTGCTATTAACTAAACCTACTCCAAGACACAATCCATGATTATGAAATATTGTTAATCACAAATGTCAAATATAGATAGATTTATAATGTGCATAATCAAAAAAGTCATCTCATCATTAATAGTCAATAAAGGATGTATGGCAGGTTTTACAACAAAAAGATTAAAGATTTTCCATGACAAAGTTGTTCAGGCCCTCTACTGGCTCAGGTTTTCAGTCCCTCAGTTATTTTTTATTTCTGAAAACAAAGAAAGACAAGTAGTGTCTAAAAGCATTTACTTAAGAACAGGTTTTAGTACATTGCCATGCGTATTAGTATTGGCAGTAAGGATTGATAAATATTTATGATTTTTTTATTACAGCTCTTTAGTATGGAATTTAAGTTACAGGCTTACTGAAGCATGTTAAACATTTCTCGAGATTAATGCGTTGGCAAAATAGAACTCCTCACTATATATTGCAGGAAGGAATGTGTGCCCCGGGGCCTAGGAGGCAGTTTTATCTTTGTACTGACATTGAGTTAGCAGCCTAGATTAGATGTTTTATGAAAGGCCTTTTTGTCTTTGGTATTTAAATGTGCAGTCTGGGGATATAAAGACCTCTTAGGCTAAAATTAAACATGGTACATAGCACAAGGGATCACCAAATATTTTTGATGAGTATGAAAACACTGTAATGGTGTAATAAAATAATATGGCCTAAATACTGTCACAGAGTGCTTCGTTTCTTTTTTGTAATAAATCAGTTTAATAGAGTGGGCAGTAGGGAAAACATTAAAAGTTCACCTAAAGTTCAACTTCCAAAAAAAAGACCACGCAAAACAGGGATGACGGCAGCCTTAAAAAGATTGTCAGGCAATGTGAACTTGGGGAGCTTCATTAGGGGCAGAGTGAGGCTGGAGTCAGTGCATCAGAAGCGTCTTACCTGTGCTAAGGAGAAAAGTAATTGTACTGTTCGTTTTGCGTTACATTTGAAAAGTCCCGGAGTATAAAGGAAGTGTGGAGAGGCACAGAATCCAAGTTGCTTGAAGTCCAGTGAAAAGTTTTCACAGTCAGTGTTGATTTGGGGTGCCATGTCATCTGCAGTTTTTGGTCCACCCTATTTTATCAAGTTCAAAGTTAACGCAGGAGATTTTTTTAGAGCACCTCATGCTTCCAACTGCCAACAAAGCAGATCACACTTTCACTTCCACTTTTTTTTTTTTTTTTTAGGGGAACCGTGATGCACGTAATATAATGTAATAAAATTGAGCAAAGACATAACGTTACAACAGTTAAGAGACTCACAAGTGATTTGTACTCTAAAGACATGAGATGCACACTGATGACATGTGGTTGGTTATAGGATATGCAGCACATACCTATTATAGGAAGCTGTTAGTGTGTACCAAAGTAAAGCTAAATGTGTAAGAGGAAGAGGGGGTGATTAGATTAGAGTAGACTTAACTTTACTGCCACCATGCAGAGCACAAGTACAAAGCCAATGGAGTGCAGTTAGGATTTCCCAGAAGTGCATAAGCAGGAAATTTATCATAAATGACAAACACACTGTAGCTTTGTGGTAATATGTACAGGGGCATGGATGTGTTGTGTACAGAAGATGCAGTAGGTATTATATAATACAAATATAATATAAACAAATATAATATATGTGGTAGATATTTAAATATGGATGTACAAACAATATTCAGTGGTAATGGCGTTAAGAATCTAACATGTTGAACAGAATATACATATGTGTAGTATACAGGTATATGCCTGTTTATATAGCATAGTATATACAGAACAAGTTATGGATTAAAGGCAGGACAAAGACAGCATTTAAAGTTGTGTGCAGTACAAAAGATGCATGGTGGATAAGCAATGTACTGTAGTATAACGTGAAAAAAGTGTAACAGTTATTACAGTGTGATCAGCTGTTCAGTATGGAAACAGCTACATGAAAAAAGTTATTTCTCTGGCTGTTTGTGTGGGCGCTAAGTCATCAGAAACTTTGTATAATAAAAATGCTTTTTTCTTGTAAATGTTTTTAATGGCAGGTAGCTGAGCCCCAGTGATTGATTGGGCAGTTTTCACCACCTTCTGAAGGGATTTCCAGCTTGTTGCGATGCAGTTGCTTTTACCACCGTGCCACTGAGGGCATCATTACCAACTACGGACATATAGTACTGTAGGTGATAATGCTCTCAGTGGCATAGTGGTAAAAGTTCACCAGAATTTAGGAGAACAGGTTGGCCTTATTCAGTCTTTTCAGAAAATAATGATTGTTCAGGAGATCAGTGACAAGGTGAGTCTCACGGAGGGGTGGACACTCAGGAACTTAAAGTTCAGTACTAGAAGCAGCTCCATTCATGTGAATAGGAGCCTGATTTAAATTTCCAGCACATTTGAAGTCAAGAATGACCTTTGTTTTCCAGGTATTGAGTTCCAGGTTATTGTCCTCCCACCATGCAACTAGGCGCTGAATTTCCTCCACCGTAAGCCGTTTCATCATTACCACCATTCAGGCCTATCACCATGATGTAATCTATTCTAAGAATAAGATAATGTTGTTAGAGGCATGCACAGGTATGTGGTGAAGAGGAAGTATAAGAGAAGGGACAAAACCCACCATTGTGTAACTACAGTGTTTAGAGTGAGACTGGAGTAGGTTGGGTTCTCCAGTCTGACAGACTGTGGTCTGTTTGTGAGAAAGCCCAGTTGCACAGAGAGGTACTGATGCCAAGCTGTTTAAGGCCTTAATATTAGTTTGGATGGGCTGACTGTAATAAATGCTGAACTAATATCAATAAACAGCATTCTGAGGTAAGTGTTAGGATTGTCTAGGCGAGTCAGAGCAGAATAGACTGCAGTGGAGATGGCATCGTCAGTTGACCTGTGGGTGGTCAACTGATGATGCCATCAAAGCACTTTGCTATGATAGGGGTGAGAGCCATGCAAGGACAGACAAGGACTGTGCACTCATCTATTGAGTGCATAGATGAACATGATGTTTCAGAATTTTCTTATTGAAAATGATCAATTTGATTTATCTTTAAAAACATCCTAATATTTTCAGAAAGTGAATTTTAGATTTTCATGAATTGTGAGCCATAATTATCAAAATTTTTTAAAAAAAGGATTGAAATATTTCATTTTACAAGTAATGAATCTAGAATATATGAGAGTTTCACTCTTTTTTTAATTAAATTACAAAAACAAAACTATTAAAAGGTTTTTTAAGTTCTTCTTATTAAACGGTTTGGGAAATTGGGACTTTTTTTAAAGGAACTAATAAAGTTTTGTTCTTGCTTAAATCCCAACCCCTTTGCAATAATGAAAGTATTTCTATTTAATAAAGGACATACTGTAATAGTAGAAATATCTGTGGAAATGGTTGTTCATGTTCACCGCCCCTTTTGGGTGTAAGGTCTTTTAAAAGTCTTCATAAATGAACATTTGGTTTCTACAATGGGTTATATACAAAATTCATTATTAAAAACATGTTTTTGAACAGTAATAACAATGTCTTTGTCAGTTAATCAAGAACAAATATATAGGGTATATAGATATTAATAAAATTTTCATTTTATGGTGTAAATTTTTATTACAGAATGTCCCTTTTGGTTATCTTGCAAATCAAATAGCTTTATTCCTAAGCTTGGATTTTCCACTGGACTCCACATTCAGGGATGATGTGTATCACCCAAAAGTATGGATCTTTTAAGATGATCATTCAACACTATAGATTAAAGTGTTTTGACAATCTGTGATGTTCCTCTCCATGTAAGTTAAGCTCTAAACATGGTCATGCTATACTTGAATTAAATATATAAACAGTTTTCCAGCAAAATGCAATGACTTTTTACTCATTTTGCTAAATTATTTTCTCTGACACACAAGGCTGTCATTAAAAAAACTTATTTTATAACTTCTCTCTGTCTTCTCTCTGTCACGTGATCAGTATAGCGAAATTACAAGTTGTTTAGCACAGCGCCTACCATAAGTGAATTAAATAGTTCAGTAAATTTGTAAAGAATGTTGAATCCAAGAAAAGATGGTTTACACACTGTTCCTGCCATTGTCATCACTTCAGCAGTAATAAATATGAGTGCATCATAATACATGTTTTGTAAAAATAGAACATTATGCCATTTAGATGTTGTGTGAACATGGTATATGTAACAAAGTTATGTGGGATACTATAGTGTAAACCCTGTGGTAATGTTAGTTTGTTATGCAATCATCTGCATCACTTCCCAGTTGATACTATTTCTCTCACTTCTCCACTTTCACTTGTTTTTGGGGGGGGAGAACCATAATGCATTTATAGTAAAAGATGTAAGAAAGAAGAAACAGTGTTACAACACTTTAAGGACACATGAGTGTTCTGTGTTTAAGAGACAAATGATGCACACACTGTGTTTTGTATGCTATTACTGTAATGTTATTAACCTTAGGGGAAAACAGATGGACATGTAGTAGGTCATGTAGGTCAATGCACAAACACACGATTTATGGCGCATCCCTGTACTATTAAAGTTAGCTGTAATCGTGTTAAAAGTTAAATCACTTAAAGTAAGATGCATATGTAGCAGATTAACAATAAATTACAAATAGAGATATATAGCTATGTGGTAATGTGTGGTGGTGACAAGTTCTGTGATAGGAATGAGTGCCCTTAGGCACTGGTACAATGGTAGCTGACTTAAAGCAGGTGGGGACACCTGCCTGAGCCAAGAACATGTTAAAGATGTCTATGAAGACCTGGGATGCCAGCTGCTTTTTAGGCATTCACCGTGCTCTCAGTAGCACACACCTCAGAGGTGGTGATTATGAGTGGCTGCTCATTTGGTAGTAACTCAGCCTTAACCCTAGGATGCACAAGTGGGTCAAAAATGACCCGGAGAGGTCATTTTCTTGCAATATCTTTGTAATGAAAAGTTGTTATCTTTTCATATTCCAGGTATTGCTTAAATAACATGTTTTTGATATCATTCCATTAAAATGTTTAAGTTACCTCTTATACTTTTTAAGAAATTATAATATTTGTATTACTACCCCAAGTTTCCATAAGGTGGGTCAAAAATGACCCACATGCATTTCCCATACAATTTCATGGGAACCTCAAGTCAAGTCAAGTCAAAGTTTATTGTCACATACATAGTTATACATGTACAACATGTAGTGAAATGTACAGTATTGCATACAACCATCAGCGTCATCTAATAATCTGACAATAACAATTATTACATTCTAAATGTAACAATGGCACACATGAAATTAGTAATAGCACGTACACTTGAATTGTCTACACACCCCTAACCCTAAATTTAAGTTCGCTCTACAATTTTTAGGCTCCCTCAATGGTTGTATAGATGGTTTACACAGGGAGACAACCAGGGGAAGAAGTTCAGAAGAATCTGGAGAAGAACATTGTCCGGCAGTTGTGCAGTAGATTTAGAAACACAGGTCGCAACATCACCACAGATAATTTTTTCACCAGTGTGCCTCTTGCGCAGCATCTCCTGGAAATGGATCTCACTATTGTGGGGACTCTACGGCAGAACAAGCCAGATATCCCTTCTCTGATGAAGGCTTCCAAGTCCAGGAAGCCTTCAAAGGAATCCATTGAATCCAAACTCCAGGAGTTTGGATTCAATGGCAGCATTACTATGGCCAGCTACGTTAGAAAGAAAGGAATGGCTGTTGTCCTCCTGAGCACGATTCACCACAATAAAATGGTGGATGAAAACACCAGAAAGAAAAAAACAGAAATGGTGAAGACCAAAGGAGGTGTTGACACCATGGACCAAATGGTTGGCACCTACACCTGCAAGCGACAAAAACAGAGGTGGCCCATGGTGCTGTGGTACAACATCCTTGACATCGCCACCCTAAATGCCTATACCTTTTTCACGACTCAGCACCCTGAATTCAACAGAGGTATCACCAATGCACGACAACTCTTCCTAAAAGAGCTCTCAAAGGAGCTTGTCACACCACACATGAGGAGTCGACTGGAAGGCTGCCCACAACTGCAAACCCCGATCATTAAAGCAATAGAAAGGTGTGGAGTAACAAAACCCACAACCCAGGGAAGGAAAAAAGCAGACAAGGCCAACTGAAGAGAACGAGGTGTCCGATCTGCCCAAGTAACAAAGATCGCAAAGTCAGCAATAGGTGTGGGAAGTGCAATGTGCCTGTGTGCAATGATCACAGCCAGAAACAGGTAGTCTGTCACAACTGCGTGCAGTGAGGAGACAATAAGGCAAAACAGGGACTATCACATCAAACGCTTTAGCAAACACAGAGACTTACCTGCAAGAGAATAGAAAAGAGTGAGGAACTGTCAATGACCAGACATTTACACACATACACATAATGAATGTTGACATTGTTCTATTGCTGTTCTGTATAATATTCGTTTTTTAATTATCAAAATGTTCAAAATCTGTAATAAAGTGAAAAATAATACAATTTCAAACATGAAATAATTTTTGTGTGGTTAAAATGTAATACAAACTATGTTACAATTTATTATTCACAACCAAAATGAAAAAATAGCATAAAACACATTGACTTTTATAGGTGGGTCAAAAATGACCCATTTATGGAAGAGTGTAGGGTCATATCACTCGTGCATCCTAGGGTTAAGCATGGGCTCCACGTTCCCCTAATCAAATAAGTTAGAAGTGGTTGAGTTTATCAGGAAGTGAAGTAATGCTGGGTGACATGCTGGGTAGTCTGAGATTTCTGATGACCTAAGTGCTTTGCCACATCGGTTCAGTGGACCCGAAGTGCTATTCAATCAGTTGTTTGGCTTTGCAAATTCCCCTTCTAAGATGGGCTCTGGCGATGCTGTAACATGAAGTTTCTGCATTGTTTACAAGTTGAAGTATTTGTCAATAACGAGAAAAGAGTTGGTAGAAATAGTTAAAAGGTTTAATGTTTTTAAACTGTGAAATTCTGTAAACTGTAAATTTCACTAAATTTTGTTTTGGTGTGACAACGTTTTTGTCCTAACTCATAATTATTTTAAATAATAATAATAAAGATATACACACACTGGTCTGGCTATTCTTATTCTAACTGACCTGTAACGCATGCGTGAGGTGGTGTGATGGGTGGGATGAGTCCTTTAAAATATTTTTTACCTTCTGGAGGCTAGGGAAGTTAAAATGTCCGCCAGGGCTGGTAGTTGTGTTTTTATCATTTTCTTTGCGGATCTGAAGCTCTCCACGGAGCAGGGATAAAAGTACAGAAGCAGGTGTTGTAACAGGTTGATCTTTCTGAGAGCTCTTAGAAGTGTAGTCACTGTGCTTTACTGTTCAGGCAGTTGGTGTTGTGTGTCCCTGCATGTGAGGTCCTCAGAGATTTGTGGGCTCAGGAACCTAAAGGTTGACACCCTCTTAACAATTTATAAAACGTAAGGATATTAAAACAGCGAGTTCCTGCCAATGTACTGACAAAACCTTTCTTTTATTTATATAGACAAAATGCAGCCACGCTAGATGGCACTCTAGAGCAGACCAGGCCTACTGAAATAAATTTTAGGTGTTTAACCTAACCGGAACATACCTGCTCATGACTTCACTAATATTTAACATTTACATTTACATTTACATTTAGGCATTTGGCAGACGCTCTTATCCAGAGCGACTTACAAAAAGTGCTTTAATGTTTACAACATTGGATACATACTTACACTGGGTTAACTAGGTTAATAACTAAGTACCATTAGTCCAACACAACTGAGTTTTTTTTTTTTTTTTTTTTTCGGGGGGAGGTGGGTTAGTCCAAGTACTGGAGAAACAGATGCGTCTTGAGTCGTCGTTTAAAGATAGTCAAAGTCTCTGATGTACGGACATCTAGAGGAAGTTCATTCCACCATCTAGGTGCCAGAACAGAAAAGAGCCTGGATGAATGCCGCCCTCGATCCCTGAGAGATGGTGGGATGAGGCGAGCAGTGCTGGAGGATCGGAGGCAACGTGGTGCAGTGCGTGGTGTAATTTTGATTTCATTTATAGGTTTCACTTTAGGCAAATAACTTAGTACTAACATTTAGTTTTATTAAATTCTGTCCAGCCAGTTTTGCGTGATGCTGTGACAGAGAGACAGACAAACATTTTTCTGTGTCTGGTTTCGGGTCCTAAAATTTATTAAACAAAGATATCATTCAAAGAGCAAGTTCTGAATAATTTCCAGGAAAAACCTTTCTGTTATTCATACAGATGATTCTTACGCTTCTCTACAATCATTGTGATTAAAAAGATTTTGTGTGCCCCAATACTCAACAGCTTTTTACTTGATTTAATTAGCCGTCACTATGTTCTGTTTAAATCACTACAAAATCACAAAAAACTCATCAGCATGAGTTTAGTAAAAAAAAAAAAAACTCAACCAACATCTAATTAAACTACAAACTTTAATTACCAAAAACGTAGCTGTAGGTTGTTTATCCGTTGTGCCAAAACAGTGAGTGATTGAAAATCACAATTTTCACTTATATAAAATAATTAAATTCAAATAATTTTGTCATAATAATTTGACTTTTATGCTTTTAAACATCCTTCTGATTTAAAGAATTTTTAAAGTATTTAAAAAGTATTAACTCATAATTTTTAAAGTATTAACTCATAATACTTCTTCCTTCAATAGTTTTTCTCAAAACGGCAAAAATAGATATCTCATATTGCTCTCGAAATGTTCATATAATGCAACTACATTATTCTAAAAATAAAAATAACTGATCTGGTCATCTCCTAGTATTACAAACTGTACCCAAGAATCTCAGCTTTATTGTTCTTAAGTTTTTTCACATGTAATGAATTGCAAGTCTAAATCATGCTAAAGGAGTCTTTACTTTCGGGTCCATGTCAAGTCTCAAGCCTTTCCCCTACAGTCCAAGTGAGAAGTTGGGAAACACCTTCTAATTTCATAGTCTTTCCAGATTTTTTTGTTTCTTTCTACTTTGAAAAACAATGCTGAAGTCATCAAAGTATATTAAATATTCTCCTGTGAACAGTTGATATTGAGATGGCTATTTTATGTGAAATTAGGCTATTTGTTATGGTACAGTAGCTTTTACGGTAGTTATTTTGATGTGAGTAATTTTTCCCTGAGGAATCGCAACACTGGGTACTAGGGTTCCCCCAACTGCCAAATCCCACTTCAATTGACGCTTAATTAATTTTTTGTGGGTACTACTCCACTCCTCTGCACTAGTAAATGGAGGACTTCCACCTTTACTCCAGTCTTATGTGCATTTTTTGTGTACTTTGCCCACCTCTGGTAATCATTGACACGTCCTGAACCTCTGACTGCCTCCAACACTCTGCAGCATCTCAATGTGATGGATTTACACTATATCCATTCAAACACCTCTTGTAATTTTACCACACCTCAATGGAATGATCCATTGGCAGTACACTGAGCCACCATAACATTATGACAGTATGTCATAATGACAGTATAACATTACATTATGACAGTTTGCCCCCTTTTGCCAACAGTGATGCATGGTATTTTGTTAACTTTCTGTTACAACCAGACAGGCATTAATCTTTTTATCAATTTGATCTACACTAGTGCTTCTATTTGACTATACTACATAAAGCTTGTATAAATCAAAAGCCATATGAGCTTTTCCTTTTTTGTTACCAGGAAGATTCAGTAACAGTTCACATCTTTTTATTGGCTACTACTAACTTTTTTCCTCAGAGGTTTAGAGTGCTAGCTATAAGTGCCTTCATTCTGCATACAGAGACGATCACTTTAAAATATTTCGCCGACACAAAAGTCCTTTTAGAGGTACTTATCTTGGATTAATCAGAACAAGGACCTGCGTCATCCCTGCACATCCTGCTTTTCCTGATCCTCCTGCTGCATTAAACAGAACAAAAGACGTCAATGATGACATCACTGTAGGCACAAATAATTGTAGGCTCTCCCACTACAAACGAGAGTCCAAATCCAAAACCAAATCCCTAGTGCATCAGGAAGTGATAATATTAAAAAAGTATGGTTCTGTATCACACTGCACCTTGTATTGACTTAACTTAGCATCCTACTCAACATAGAATAGACCTGCCTCATGACTTTCTGTACTGGCACCAGATGGTGGAATGGACTCCTTGCTGAACAGAAACTGAAAACCAACCTTTTCACTCAGCCCTTACATAAGCATAAAAGAGTACAAAATAATCACCGGAAACTTTCCATGCCTTTACAATTTCATAACAATTTCAATCAAATTCCCATCACTATCATCTTAAAACCTAGGACTATTGTAATAGAGTGAGGTTATCTTTTCAAATCAAACCACAAAGTGCATTTGTCAAGTCATGTAAATGTGAGATGTAAATCAGTAAAGCTTTGCACACCTGCTAACACAAATCATTTTCATGCCCTGCAACATAATACATCCATTTAAATACAACAAGCATGCTGCTTTTTGCCACACAAAATCTCCGGAATAGAATTATGGAAAGAAGACAACATTCATGATTAGACTGTAAATACAACAAAATATCCTTATACACAAATCATATGCTTTATTAATTAAAGTGTATAATTGTTGAAAGGTAAGCATACAAAGCTAAGGTAATTACAGAAAAACATTTCTGTAACAATCAAGATAAATCAAGATAAAAAAAAAGCTAAAGTTTGAGAGTGTACAATATAAATGATTAAACTGTAAATGCTTAAATTCAGCATTTAAACTTTCAAACAGCAAAGGCTCGTCTAACCAGTAACCTGTTGAGTGATTACAGTGGCACCAGGACCAGCACGAGCACGGATTTTAACTTCACGTGCCATCTGGCACCAGGCACAGGTATAACAGAAACACACAGTACAGCAGTCATCACAGCATGAGCCCTGAAAGAGAGTAATTAGAATTTAATCATTTGGTACTTTTTAGCTATTCATGCAATTATTCTTACCGCAAACATTTCTTTTTTTAACTAATCCAGAGTGGGAAAGGGTGGTTTGAAACACAGCAAAAATCTTTATGTTTGCTCAGTTATTGTTACAAAGGTCTTTGGAGGGGCTGTGGTGGCCCTGGCTCCAAGAGAAATTTGACTGGCCACACGCATACCCACATAATGAAGCTGGCATCTTTTAGTTTATTATTTTATAAACAAAAGTTAGCAATATTGCATGATGTCAGTAAAAAGTATTAAGTCTAAGTATAAAGTATCAGTTTGACATATTTCATTCATTTTTGTTTTAATAATGTTTTAAACATTGGTATAAGTTGCTAAATGGCACATCCGCATTAGGTATAATAGCATTATTGCAGGCTTGTTCTTTTAAAACTGTCTCTTCTCTAGTGAAACTAATTGTGGTCACATGCAGGTGCATCCTGTGTAGTACTGTGCCAATATATATATTACAGTAGATATCGGATTGCGAGTAACTCGGTTTGCGAGCATTCTTTAAGACGAGCAAAAATCAAAAGAATACCGAGTATCATGTAGCATGCATTCGCTTCTTGTTTTGTTGCCGAGTGTCATGTGATCACTGCTGAGCCAATGTTTTCTTATTTATCTCACGCTGTGGAGTTGTGTGTAATCGTCTTCCATGCTCCTACTTAGTGCGTGTCTCTCACTCGTATAATTAACATCTGTGTACTGTGTGTTAGTAGAGAGGTTAAAGATCCATTTTCTCTTTTGTTCTCTGTCAGCCTGCACTAATTCCGTAAGGAAAAACACACACAGAAACACTGCTCTGTCACAATTCTTTTCAAAGATTAAGTGCAGGTTGATTTGTTTTATTTTTACTTTAGCAGTGATTCTGTTAAAGTGCGCTCACTCGAGTTTCATTAGAAATGTTTTTTGTTAATTTTCCTGATGAAGCATTGTTTCCATTAATGCGTGTGAGTGAAAGTCGTCCCACACAGTAGTCCTCCCTCTCAAAGGGAGAAATAGGTGAGAAGGAAGGTTTACTGTGTAAGATAATAGGAGGAAGAGGGGAGGGGAAACTTTCCTCCCATGCTTTTACTTTAGCTTTACACACGCACACACATACACAATGCGTGCACGCACAAACGCGCACAAACTGCCTCCAAACACTCTGTAGCATCTCATTGTGATGGACTATATCCATTCAAACACCTGTTGTAATTTTACCACACCTCAATGGTATATTCTATTAGCAGTACACTAATCCACCATAACATTATGCCAGTATGTCATAATGACAGTATAACATTACATTATGACAGTTTGCCCCCTTTTGCCAACAGTGATGCATGGTATTTTGTTAACTTTCTGTCACAACCAGACAGGCATTAATATTTTCATCAATTTGATCTACACCAGTGCTTCTATTTGACAACACTACATGGTAAAAAAAATAGAGGTAAAAGATAGAGGAGGTAAAAGAACCTCACGCACACACATACAGGTACACAACGCAGGCACGCACAAACGCGCACAAATAGACAGCGCATGCAAGCACAAACAAACATTTACAGCGTACACAACAGGCACAAACACTAACGAAAACACTTATCTGTCGGGATTTATTTTGACTTTTTTCTGTAACTGCAGGTTAACACATTTGTTTTATGGTTACTTTATATTTTGTATTAATTATTTATATATATATATATATATATATATATATATATATATATATATATATATATATATATATATTGGGGTTGTGGAACGAATTTGAGTTTTCATTATTTTTGAGTTATAATATTATTATCGCTTTGATTTACGAGTGTTTTGATATACACACGCTTCCGGAACGAAATTATGCCCGCAATCCAAGGTTCCACTGTATATGTTTAAGCACTTTGCAACCTGTCACAGTAAAACATTTATTCCCATTTTCTTTCATTTAAGCGACTCTATATGCCAGAGATGAGACGTGGCTCAAGACTTTTGCATGGTACTATATTGCAATAATAAAAAAATACAAAGAATGTTTATAAAATGACACTGTTATTGCTATACCATATTTGTGTTTGTGTCTTACATGAATGCTATAGCGCTCTCTCATCTTGCTGCGAAGACAGCAGGAGACGGTCAGAAGGCAGTCCAGAAGAGGCATGCAGAAACACCAGCCAAACTGAGAAGCAGTCTGACATTGCAAACACGGGAAACACCAGAAACCACAACAACCTACAACACATACATGCATAGTGTCAGTGAACTCATCAGTCAATTGTGTTTTGAGTTGGTATTTTGAAAACTATATCAGTCCATTAGCATTCTAATGTTAGGACTTTGGTGAAGGACACGAGAGGTGCACCTAGAATAGATTGACTGCTACCAAGTGGCCGTGGAAAAAAAAAATAAAGTAGAGCTTGCATCCTTATACAACAGCCATCAGTGGCAGTGATGCGAATTGTGAAAAGTTGTGGTATGTCAGAAGAAGCATGTTCACTTTTACCCTTCCCATTTTGTAGCTGTTGTATGATAGAGGAAGACAACCACACTCTGTAGTACTGGAGTTGGTGCAGCAAAGTAAACTTAAATATTGACATATCAAATCCAGCATGCTTATATAATTATTGTACTAATATTGTCATTGCTAACCGAGTCCTAGTAGTAGATATTGCCTGTCTGCACCCTGCACATAACATCTCTGTTGGGTCTCTAACTAGCACATCAACAAGTGGCCCAGAAGATAAACTATACTGGCTAGAAAGGCCCTTCTCTTTGTCTTTTTTGTTCAATTTTAGCATTGGGAGTAAACTGTTAAACAAGTTTCTTGTAATATGAGATAAAATCAATGTAGACCTCACAAACAGAGAAAGAGGAAATCTTTTTTTTTTATCTGAAATAAAACGGCGGAAATTGTCACAGTAGGCGCCACCAAATGCGGTATGAAAACATACAAACTGAAAGATAAGAAGTGGAAAGGCAACTCTATTTATATCCATGTGAGTTTATGCATGAACAGAATAAATATGGAGAGGGAGATATGCTCACAATAAAGTGTAAATGTCTTGCAGAAAAATGACTTACACGTGCTCATATCAGAACAGCAGTCACAAATACCAGTGGTCCAGGTACCGGAACTGTATGCTGAGTGTGTCACCACTGTGGTTACCTGCTGTTGAACGGCCATGACTAAAAAGAGGAAGAAGTGTAAGATTCTAATCATTTAGTTATAACTACAACCCAAGTACAAAAGTTTTTGTCTGAGTAATAGCTTGGCATGAAATTTGGTGTTGTTATCATACTCAATAACTCATACCCACAATCAAGAACTTTAACCAGATTCATGTTAAATCATTAACGCATACAATAAAACCTTAATGACATTAATCTAAGAACATTAATCTAAGATGTATTCATAAATGTTGAATGCAGCCTGTACCCTGCCCCCCCACAAGAAAAAAAGAGAAGACAATTTCAACATATGCTGCTGCATTTATTGGAAATAAATTGATTGAGAAGTATTTATATAGATTTAATTTTTTTTTTATGTTGCAACCATCCCCAACCTAAGCAGTCGAATTTTGGAATTGTTTTGCTAGCAACATTGATTTAGGTGCCAGCCTTGAGGGTTTGTTTTCTGCCAGTTTTAGATGGCTGTGTGCTAAAATAATAAACTAAATAAGTTTATAATATTATTTGTGGTTAGTAGCTTAATCATATTTTATAAATATTATTATTATTATTTATGAATATTATTATAAATATTATTATTCATAATATTTCATGAATACATACCAGTACAATACAAATATCTGTTATACAATAAATGCGTAAATAAAGATAACAATAAATAAAGATAAACATTTGCTACTCTGCAAGCAGTTTTATTCTTCCTGTCTCAATTGATGAGAGAGTGACTGAACAGCAACTGTAACATTTGAACATTGACTCAAGATGGGGTCGTTCTGTGGCTAAACCAACAAAACTGTTATTTTAAAGTATTAATAAGTATTAATAAGAAAAACAATGTATATTTACTACCATGGTTATTTTGGCAAAAAAGCTAAAGTTAATAACCGATTTTTTTTATTTTTTAACCTGTTAAAATCGTCAAGTGTCATTATAACTGATAGGAATATGGTGTAAAATAGCAAAATCATGCCATTAAAGAATTGTAAACAGTAAAACAATGAATGAGTGTTTAATTTATGGTCATATTTAGTACAAACACTAAACTAAACACAACTGTTAATTTTAAAATTAGAATAATTAATAAAATAATCATATTCCGTTGTAGAATTTACATACTACTATAATTTAAACACAGAAAAGCTGTCATTTAAAAAGCGCTAGTGTAAATACCCATCTTTGTCATGGAAAAAGTTTGTAGAAATATTTTAAAGGTTAAAGCTAAAAATAAACTGGTCACAATATTTTCAGTGATAATATTATTTTAGGTTAAATCCCACATAATTGTCTGCCTGTCTTACTATACAGCAAAACTCTCCGCCCAACTTATTAATTCAAAGAAATAACATTTTGTAAGGTGGAGTATCTTACACTTTGTTTACTCTGAGTTATACTGCTTTAACTGTCAGCCAAAAACACTCCCTGTTCAGTAATCATAAAGTGTATCATAGACGAGAAATGAAAAAAGTAGATTGCATAAAGATTAAGTGTTGTCTTAAAATGACTGTCATGTCATGTTATAATTTACTTATCTTCACTTTCCTGTTTATGCTCACTGTACTACATAAAGTGGGCTTAGCTTGTGCTAGGTGCAAGAAACTGTAGTAAACATGCAGTATACTGTTCATGCTGTGGATTTAAGGCCTAAATATTAGAACAATTTGTCTGCATGTGAAATTTGAATTAAAAAAAAAAAAAAAAACATAAAAAAATTATATATTTTTATAATGTGTAGATTATGAAGCGTCAGTTGAAATTTGAGGGTGTTTACAAATAAGATGCACGTTGATAAAATGGCATTGTTTTTCTATTACTTATAGACAGTTAGCTGGTCATCAGGTCTTTAATTTTAGGTAAGCAATTGCTAACAACATTTGGTAATATAAATTGATTTATTTGTTAATTACCACATACAATAAAACCTAAAAAGCATTCATCTAAGATGCATTTACTACCACTATTGAATGCAAAAAAAAGGGAAGACAATTTATTTACTGCAGGGCTGATGCGTCTCTGGAACACAAAGACTGCACACCATGGGGGGTTATACGTGCCATAATATGATTCGTGCTTAATTTTACCTTTAGATATCAGACACATCTTAGTATCAACTGTTCAAGGGAAAATAATATTTTTTAGATGCCTTTAGCATTGTTTTAAAATGTAATGTATTTACAGTGTAGTGTAAAGGCCTCAATGCCATGTACATGTAAAAGTAATTGTTTTTAATGTAAAGTTTACAGTAATAAAATTTAAATATTACAACACTGAAGTTCTAATAGCTTATACTTTTAGCTTAGTTTTACAGAGTTATTCTTATTATGCTGTAAAATTTACAGGATGTTTTTAAAGTTGTTTAAATTTGTACTGTATTTTTTACAGAAGTATTCTGGCAACCAAACCTGCCAACCAAACCTGCCAGTCTGTTTTTGAAGGTTAAAAATTATTTACTACTGCAACTGACATAAATGTATATAGAGTGAATCATATTTCAATTTTGCACAATGAGAAGTACATAGAAGTACCTAGAATTTAGGATAAGACTATTTTACTTTGCCTTTTTTAACTATACCCAACCAACCCATTCCAACTATTTTTTTTTCTTCTAATACACTGCCTGGCCAAAAAATAATAAATTACCATTTGAATTGCATCAAGCAAAAAAAACAGGAACTGGATTAAGAATCCTTCAACACATTTTCAAAACCTGAAAGGATAGTGCTGAACCATTATCTTTGTGGAAGAAATGTGGTAAGGAAAAATCATGAGTGGAGATCACTTAAACACTTAGTGGAGTTAAAAATAAATGGTAAAATTATCAACAATGTTTAATAGTAAAAAAGAAGTAAGAGCATTTCTATACATCATGAGAACCCAAAGGATTGGGACTAAACAGCTGTGTGGTCAGAAGATAACCAATCATTAGTGAGAAAAATCAGAAAAAAAGGCTTCAGTTTACTAGGGATCACAAAGATTGGCATTTGGAGCAATGAAAAAAGGTTATGTGGTGTGATGAGTCTAGACTGACCCTATTCCAGAGCAATGGGTGCATAAGGGTAAAAAGGGAAGCACATGAAGCATATCATACACTGTACAAATCTCAGGAATCCGTGCAAGTCTTTTGGCCAAGCAGTGTAAACCATACCATACATGCTTTTAGCTAGCCAAAAGGATTTAGTACGAATTAAGTAATGAAGTATCCTTTACCTAATTACATGTTTTACTGAAGTCAAAACAAGTACAGAGCACAAAGTCTGGAGCAAAATGTCTTACTTTTTTTTTTTCTGCAAATGTTTATACACGTTTACTTTATACTTCTTTATAGTATGTCACTATTTAGTAACATCTGATATCACAGCTTAACAACAAGTTACCTGTTACAACAAGTTTACATGGTTACAAGTTTGTAACCATCTGGGACTCTCTCTTCTTATGATAAGAATTGTCTCTTTTTCCTCTTCTTGCTATTCAGTTTTTCTTAAAGATTGTTTTCAGGTCTGAGATATTTCCTGAATTTTTAAGGAATATTATAGTATTTTTAAGATCTTGGCTTTGGCGTCATTTTTGAAGAAATTCATGGTAGATAATGTTTTAAATCATTGTTCTATTGTAAAAGTGAGTGTATTTTTAGGTCTTGTTTCTTGAATGGTTTAATGTGTCACATTAGCTTTCAGAATTGTTCACTGTGCCATTAGCTGCCACACAATCCTGAAGCATAATAGATCAACCACATGCCTAACAGTTGAAGAGGTTTTGCAAAATGCTGTTCCTTTTTCTTTTCTCCACATACCTTTGGTAATTGGTTATTGTCTCCAAAATGCTTCTGGCCTATCCATAACTTGTTTTGTATATTTCAAACACAGACTATTGTTTCGAGGTTGCAAAGGTTTTGTTCTTATGACACTTCCCTGTGCATCATGTTTGGGCACGCCATGTTGCAGAGTAAAAAGGTGCACCACCCTTCCTGTTCCTGTTTAATCTACCTGCACATCCTTAGTTTCGAGGTTTGTTTTCATGTCTTTTTATAGCCTGTATCTGATTAAACTAATTATCTTTATTTTCCACTCCTTAATCAGCTGCTTAGAGGACTGCATGGGTGTTGAGTGTCAGTGCAATGTAGAAAAGTCAAAGAATTTATTATGCTTTAAAAATGTCATCAGCTGACAATTCTTGACTTCCAGAATTTGTGTATGTGCCTTGACAAAACCTTTGCTTACAAGTGTAAATAGCTGGGTATGCTATTAGGTATGTTAAATGACCCTTTGCGGCCTGAAATATGATAACCTAACTCTTGGTACAGATGAACTTCATGGGGATATTTCCAAGGATTTAAAAATAGTTTTTAAATGTTTAATATGTATTTTATGTGTATATAAACAGGTATATACGTACATATATACAGTTACAGAAATTGACAAAAGCATTTCAATAAATTCTTCAAACTGGGTTTGTTTGGGGGGAAAGAATGATTGTACAACATGCATCTTTAAAAGAAAACCAAAAGTGCAAAGGCGCATATTTTATTTATTTATTTATTCTGAGTTTTATGAAATCAAATAATGGTCAAAATTATACATATAGCTCACAAATATATGGTTGAAAATCCCTGAGCAAGTTTCACCTTTAACAGATTTTAATCTGTTTGAATATTTGACCACTCTTTCTGGCAGGTTTGATAACGTTCAAATAAATTTGTTGGTTTCTTGGCACAGATCTTTACTAGAGTTGAGGATCCAAAATCTTAAAGTTAGCCTGCCTTGTACATTCCACAAACATCTATGATATGCATTTGAGGTCGTTGCCATGTTGGAGCTCCAATTTTTGTCAAAGTTTCAAACTAGCTATCTGATAATTTGAGATTATGCTAAAGAATTCTGAGGCAATCGACCGTCTTCACTTTCCCCGTCCATTTTGTGTATTACACCAGTTCCACTGGCAGCAACACAGCCTTAAAGCCTCACGCTGCCGCCACCATGCTTAACAACTAGTACAGTGTTCTTGGAGTTGAATGCCTCACTCCTCCAAACATACTTCTTTTAAACACTCTTCTCCACAAGGCTTTTTCTTTGTCTATATGGTCAACATTAATTTAGCTTGATTTTTGTGCATGTTGGAGCTGGTCCATCTTTTTTGGATGACAGCCTTTCAGTCCATTGCCATGTAAAACTTGAATTTAGACAAGGACACTGCAGATTTTAGTTCATGGCAGGAATGTGCCTCGTGCCGTGGGGGTTCCTGAACATCAGAACCACTTTGCTCTCAGCTGATGGTGACAGTTTGGGTCTTCTTCCAGACCTTGGCAATAAAGTTGTTGAAACTGAACTATACATTTGCAGTTGTTTAAAAATGGCTCCAAGGGATATTCCACACTTTTCTGTTAATTTAACATTCTCTTCTTCTCAAATCTGCACTGAGCACCATTTCCATCCATGTTGATCAACTCAATAGGCGCTGGCACAGAGAGGCTATCTGCTGTATGTTTTAATGTTGACCATGCTTTGAAATCAGAAAACTCTAAATAAATCAGAAGATTTTCCCCTATTAAAGATCTGTATTGCACACAGAAAAGTGAAAATGTAAATTTCCATAACTATGGTTTGTGTATTTCAGAAGGTGCTCTCCTGAGATTTTTTATAAATAAATGTCTTTAAATAGAGTTTAAATAGAATGGTGTAAAAGAAAAAAAACAAATCTAGTAAGCTGACAAAAAGGATATGGCAACTCATATAATCACTCACAATCTCAGCATGCACAACACTTCAAACCTTAAAATGGCTGGGCTAAAACAGCATAAGACCAACGTGGGGTTTCACTTCTGTCAGCAATAAACGGAAATCTGAGGCTATCAGGGGCATGGGCAAACTTAAATTGCACATCTGATTTTAGTTGTAAACTTCTTCCGTCTGGTTTTGGTGAATATGTGCAGATGACATGGCATTAAATAGGTTAATCTTTTTGTGCTTATTACCATCGAGTTATTTACACAAATAGTAAAATTACAGTATAAAGGATCTAATTACTGTGACCTGCATACAACCTTAAGGTTGGAACATGGCTACACTTCCTGCTTGACTGGAATTTTTTGCTGTCTAATTTTTGATTGTTCATCATAACCTAAATACTATTACTGGATTTGCTTATCCGGCCTGGAATAAAATATATTTATATATGTATGTGTACAGTATATGTATAGAAGTTAACAAACAAATTGGTTCTGAGTTTTTAATTATTATTATTAGTAGTAGTAGTAATAGTATTAAAAGGTTTCATTTTTAAAAAGCATGATGTTAAAGTACACTTCAGTGAGTTTTTTGATACTTTCTGAAACGTTACCCTGTACTGGTACAACTGTAGCAGTGTAAGGTTAAAATGTGTTGATATTTCTAAAAATCTCTTTTACAAAAAAAAAAAAAAAAGAAAAGAAAAAAGAGAGAAAGAAAAAAAAGAAATCAAAAAGACAAACCAATGTAATCATTCATGAAGATTAAGATAAAATCCATAACTGCAATTATCCATAAGCTAAAGAGATATAATAATAGAAATAATAGTGTTTGAGACCCTTACCTTACTTTCACTCGTTGTGGGCTTTCAGTTCTGCAGATCTTCTTACTTAAAACGAAACCAGACCTTCAGTTCTTAAATGAAGGGGGAAAAAACGTTCTATGCGAAAGAATGTGCAGAGCTCTGTAGCCCTATAGTATATGAGAAGAGGTTGGCTCTGCTACACTACACTACTCCTACACCTCACTACATGAACGTCACTGATCATTTGCATTCTACAGATGCAAAACTCCTAAAACTTCATGATGCATGTCTTCCCATGCTCTGTAAACCATCAGTAACCGATTTGTTTCACGTTTCCGACATAAAAACGCTTCATTCCTCCAGGTGTTAACCGAAACTTGTGTAAGATGATTTTCGGGGGAAATGAAGCGTTTCGCAGGTCAAGGTTCAGTTTATAGGTTTCGTTTCTTCAGAAAAAAAACAAGAGCGCAGATTGATTTTGTGTTTAATTTTTGACTGTAAAACGAAAATTTGGCGAAATGTTCAACAATATAGAAATAAAATCTTTTATTTACACTTTGCCATGTTGTTGTCGTTGTTAGTTGTTTGACAGCGAGACAGAAAACCCAGTTTCTATAAAACTGTAAAACTGCAACAGACTTTTAATGCTGTTATGTAAATTATTATTGTTGTTGTTGTTGTTGTCCTTGTATTTTCTGCTTTTATTACAAAATAATACTTCCATACAATTCTTACTTCCGTCCTTATTTGACTCAAAGAAAAACGTATTTGTCTTTATATTTCGAGATGAAGTCTACCTTATTTGGTAGGCGTTTTCCTAAAGCTACTTAATTAGCGATAACGTTCCTTGGTGGAAATAATAATAATTTAAGAAGAATTAAAAGACTTTAACTTGCTTGAGGAGCATCGTGCACACAAGATGGCGCTGTTACATCATACACCAACGATACACAAAGCGAGCGAGAACAAGTGTCTTGTGATCTGAAAACAATTCTATAAAGAGAGAGAGAGAGAGAGAGAGAGAGAGAGAACAAAGTGAAACTAACAAAATGGTTGAATTAAAGTGCAAAATATCTTTCATAGAAATGTTTATTTTAAATATTTCATCCATACGTCCATCTAGGAACCTCTGTAGGCCAAATAGTGACCGTGGAGGCCAATTGTGCCCATTGTATTTATTCCCATTTTCAACCATGGAAAGACCTCCAGTCAACATTCACATGCGCGTTCACACATTACAAGCAATGTGGGCTTTTGGGGGGAAAATCAGATTTAGATTCATACCCTTTATTGTCATTGTACAAGTATGACGAAACTGAGGCACAGGGTAAGAACATCACAAATAAAATAGTAAAAAAAAAATATAATAATAATAATAATAATAATAAAAGTAGAAAATACAAATAATAATAAAAAGGACATATACACGTAGTGCCACATACTGTATGCTTGCATAGATAATGGTAATTATTGGACCTATTTGAGACTGGCATTCAATATAGCAACAACTTTTGAGTAGAAGCTATTTGACAGCCTGGTTGTTCTACAGTAGTTCGAACTTTCTGAACTGACCTGCAACACCTACCTTAGGAAAGGAGTTCAAACACATGGTGTGATGGGTGAGATCAGTCCTTCAAATTATTTTTACCTTCTGGAATAAAAATGTCCTGCAGGGCTGGTAGTTGTGTTTTTACAGTTTTCTTTGCAGATCTGATGATTCTCTTTATCAGCTGCAGAACTGCTACTGTACCACACAAGGATGCCATGGGTCAGGATGCTCTCCACGAAGCAGTGATAAAAGGACAGCAGCTGATGGGTGTGAGAGTAAAGGGAAGAATTCACGGCTCAAGAGCACAACCTTGTGGTACTTCTGTATGGAGGTTGGAAGTTTAGAAACGAAGGATGAATGGTGGGTGCAAGTCCAGTGTCCATATGCAGATGTTATGATGGAGATATAAATTGGACATTTTGTGAAACAGTCTGTTTGGAAGAAGGATGGTACTAAAGGTAATAGGCAGAAGAGTAATCCCAAAATAAATCCTTACATACTGTAGGTTCCAAATGTTTTATCCAGCAGTGTGGAGGGTTACGGAGATGGCATCATCTGTTGATTTGTTGGGTCTGTCTGCACATTGATGTGGGTCCAGATTGATTGGATGAGCAGTCTTGATGTGTTTTATCACCAATCTTTGCCACTGGCCTGTAGTCGTTAAGTCCTGTTATTACAGAGTGTTTGTGTAGTGGTACTACTGTGGAAGTTTTGATACAGATGGAGACATGTCTGTAAAGACCTCTGCCAGCTCCATGGCACAGTCTCTAAGTCCCAGTTCTGAGCAGTCTGGGACTGCTGCTTTTTGTATATTGATATGTCATACCTTAGCAGCATGCAGGGTGAGTGCCTGGATATTTGTAGCCAGTGCTGTCTCTGTCCCTGTATGGCTCTGTCCCTGTAATGTCTTGTCCATGGCAGCCAAAGAAATGATTGAGCTCTTCTGCTAGTGCAGCACTGTTGTTGGTGATTAAGGTGTTATTGTTACTTGTAATGCTTTGTGGTGTGTTGTATCCCTTAAATTTTATCTCACCCAATTTTATTTGCATAGCGCTTCTAACAATTGACATTGCCGCAAAGCAACTTTACACAGCCAAAATAATTATTTAAGTTTGCATGAAATGTGAATTTGTATGAATCAAATTGATAAGGTTGTCCCTGATGAGCAAGTCAAGGATAATGACGACAGTGGCAAGGAAAAACTCCCTGAAATGGCAGTAGGAAGAAACCTTGAGATGAACCAGACTCAACAGGGAACCCATCCTCATTTGGGTTAAAAACGGATAACAGGGATGGATCTGCTGTCATACTGTGTGTAAGGAAGCTGGAAGTTCAGTATAACAGAAGATGTGTTTAAGTTTATATGGAGTTCAGTTCATTATTGGAGGCTCAGGTAGACTGTTGGAAACTCCAGTCCTGAAATATTGAGCGACTGCAGTCACAAGTACTCAGAGAACAGCTGTCAGCATCAGCTGACAACCATTCCCCAGTCACCACAAGCATCTCAGGCAGACCACACTGGGCATCCTCCAACCAAAAGCTGGGCATCAGGACGAGTCAGATGGTAAAGGGGCCAGAGAGGGACCGGATCACTGGCAGCTCAGGAGCGACGTGTATAGCTCGACAGAGAGACACGGAGAGGGAAAGAGAGAGGGAAAGAGAGAGAGATGATGAGAGAAAAGAGGAGAGAGCAGAAGAGTAGGAAAGATGGTCACAGTCACGCAATGTATAAGGTGAACATATATTTATCCATTGCCATGCAAATCATGGGTCCAAGCTGTCAAAATGGCAATCCTGTTCTTGTAGGCTGCTTCGGCATCTCTGATGCCTCTCTTCAGTTCAAGCATATCCCTGGTCAAGCGTATTTTCACCTCTAGTGGTACACAGTACATGCTGGCAGAATTTAGGCAGCACAGTCTTCAGATTTGCTCGGTTAAAGTCCCCAGCTATCACAAGCACTCCGTCCAGATGGGCACACTATTACTTGCTAATAACAGTTAGCAAGTTACCTTGAGGAGAAATATTAACTGCAGTAATAATAACAACCATGTATTCCCTTGGCATATAGTAATTGGCGACACTTTACAGTTATATATTTGAGGTCTGGGCATCAGTGAGTGTCAGTGGTCTTTGCATCTGTGCACCAGCTATTGTTTGTGTACACAGTCCCCCTCCTCTGCTCTTACTGGAGTTGCTCGTTCTGTTGGCCAATGTATTGTGTGCCCTGCTAGCTGGATAGCCTCATCCAGGATTGTCGGATGTACTGTAGCCACATATCTGTAATTACCATGGTGCAGCAGTGCTGTATATTTTTTTGCATGGTCATAGTAAGTTCCAGCTTGTCAATTTTTTGGAGAGTGAGCTTAAGTTGGCAATGAAGAGACTCGGTAGCGGAAGTCTGTGTGAGTCCCTTGCTAGCCTAGAACATAGACTCACTCTAGCAAGGAGGAAACCCATCAAGCAACATCCAAACATGCAAACTCCATGCACACAGACCCCAAGGTGGGAATAGAACCCAGACCCTGAAGGTCCAACAGTGCTAACCATTATGCCACTGTGCATAAAAAAACTTTCATTATTACTTCTTTACGTCATCCACTTCTGCCTACCCCTCCTCCTCTACCCACTGCATCCAAGTTCTTCCAATACGCCAGAACATCTCACAAGACCTCATCCCCTTCTTCACTACTATCATCAGTGGTTCCATAACATCTGGTCATATATTTGCTGCATTCATGGTTATTCCCATCCTGAGGAAACAAGAAATAAACAACTACTGACAGCCACGGTCATGAGCCAAGGTCATCTAAGCCCTTTACCCTCCTTGACTGTGAGCCTGCTCACAAAGGTCAGTACAGTAACCCTTGGATTATGAATAAAGCATTTTTTTTGTCCAAGTATAGTGATTGGGAAGAAAAAGGTTGAAAAGGCTGTAGCAGTGTGGGAAATTAATGTGTTCAACACCAATAAAACATCAGGATTTCCTTGAAATCCTCAAAAGGAGGGAAAAGCATGTGTCATTAGAGAGATTTCTTGTTAAAGAAGTTTTCCCGACAGACCAATGTTACCGTTAGTGTGTGTGTGTGTGTGTGTGTGTGTGTGTGTGTGTGTGTGTGTGTGTGTGTGTGTTTGTGCATGCGTGCGTGTGCAATTGTAGCAGACTTAACATGTTGAATGGCACCTCATTAGCTGGAAGTAAATTTTTTGCAGATGATTTATCTCCCCATCAGAATCTTGTAATCCTCTAACAACTTTATGATCTCACCTATGGATTACTGCATAAAACCTTAAGGTAACCACGGTCAATGGCAAAGATCAATTGTTCTTTTCTTCTCATATACTATATAATACTGACATGCTTTTGTTAATTTCTCCATAGCAACATCAGAAATATACATCTTTGTCTATCCACAAATACCAACATGTGCTTCTTCAATCCCTTGTCATTTCTATCCTGGAAAACTGCAACTCTTTCCTGGCAGATCTGCCATTGTGTACCTTTCGACTACTCTAACTGACCCAGAATGAAGCTACATGATTTGTTTTTCCTAAATTCTTCCACTCCCACCTATTACTATACTCTTTACACTGGCATCTTTTAGCTGCCCACATCAGATTTAAAACACTTTATATCTGAACTGCTGCAAAGCCAGACACTGCTCAACATCTTCCAGGTTACAAGGAAAGCATGCATCAAGAATCTTTCTGTTCTGGCCCCTAGGTGGTGAAATTAGCTTTCTATACATCTCTGAACAGCTGAGATATCTAAACAACTAAACTTTGCCTTAAATACTGAATTTAAAAAAAAGAAGTTTCCAACAGAGTTTTTAGATTGAGGAAACTCTTAGTCAATAACCTAGTGAGCCGGAATGCGTTTATTAATAGAAGCTTCAAAGCACTTCTGTATAATGCTATGGATAAGGCAATCTAAGCCAAATGCCACAAATGTAAATGTGATGTCTACTACTAATTCCACTAAAAGCTTTAGTAGTATTTCTCCTACTACCATTAGTATTATTATTTGCTTGTTTATCATTATTATTATTATCATTATTATTTATATATTTAGTCTATATTTGTTTGTATACTGTATAACATTGATAAATCTAATAGTTTTTGTTGCAAAAGATAATTTTCTTCAGTAAATTGAAAAGGAAGTGATTTGCCCTTCTCCACAACCCACAGGGCATTAACCTCCTGAGTCTGGGACTCTACTGCTATGTATCGCATTTTCTCTTCAATGTCTCTTCATTAGCATCTGATAACTAACATATTCAATGTCTTTAAACGGCAAGAGGTTTGACAAAAGTATTATACCTAACAGTCTTCATATGAGGATCACCCAAGCCAAGTCACTGGGAGAAAAATTTTAAAAAATTCATATGAGAACATTCATGTCTCAAAAAGTTAAATTCAACAAATTTCAAGGATTTCACTTTTTAATAGCATTCAGTGGTTTTGTTTGTTAGATCTGTAAAGCAAAAACATTGAAAAAAAAAGCATTCAACATTTTTATACACACGAAAATCAATAGAAAAAGCTGTAAACCATAAAAAGTACCAAATACCATGTGTGTTATGATAAGCATTAAAAAGGCACCAGTAGTTTCAGATGCAATTTGTGCTGTTTTCTAAGGAAATTGGTTGGTAAGGTTTTTTTCTAATCATCTTGCAGAATCTGTAGCGGTTTTTTTTGAAGACTTTTGCTGTCACAATTGCTTCTTCTTTTTTAAAAAAAACTGACATTCTTATGTTTTTTTGCCTGACAAGTGGTACATTATGTAACATGCAACTTGTACTTGCATACAAACATTTTTATAGCATTTTGTTGCATATAGCATTTTTACTTGCAATGTATGAAAATATGGAAAACGCAAAAAAATGTTAAGTCTAAAATCTAAAAAACTCCCTGACTCAGTAATGCAGAAGTCACAAAATAAACAGTCGTCTCATCTCACTCACTCACTCACCGTCTATACTGTGGCAGGAGACCCAATGCAGGGCTTGAGGCGAGGTACACCCTGGATGTGGTGCCAATCCACCACAGGGCACACACTATGTGAAATTTGGGAATGCTTAGTCTGCATGACTGTGGGAGGAAACCGGAGTACCCAGAGGAAATCCACCAAACACAGAGAGAACATGCACAAGCACACAGACCCCGGGCGGAATTCGAACCCGAACCCTGGACATGCAGTCTAAGTCTAAGTCTAACAACTGAGCCACTGTGCTGCCTTAAAACGAACATCACAAGTTTTAGATTTGTTATTTAAGTACTGGAGACACTGATACAGAAATCAACAGGTGACCTTTAACATTCCGTTCCCCCAGAGACACAACCTGAAAAAAACCCAATGATTTAATACTTTTGTCTAGGTTTAGTTTTAAAACCCCCTGAGAAACCCGTTTACTGTATAACGAGAGTACTGAGATTAATCATGTGATGGGTCAGGTGCCACGAGCAGTCCACACAATCTTAAAACGTGGACACGAGTTGAATGTTAATGCAAGTAAAATAATCTTAATAAATACTGTTGCAAACAGGAAGTGTTTGGAGAACAACGCAAAATTACGCTCTCTCTCTTTTTCTCTCGTACACACACACACAAACATACACACACACACACCCCGAGACACACTCGGTTATACACGCGCGCGCACCCACACAGACACACAGACACACACAGAGTCTAGAAAGGAAGAAGAAGAAGAGCGGTTTATTTCGGAGCACTTCCTTCTTAAACGAAAGAGATTTAAAATAAACAGCACGGGCGGGTGTAGACTGACTGGAACAGCGGAGTAAAAGCGAAAGGAACCGAATGGATGCGGATTGAGACGCGAAGCCGCGTAGAGCGAGGTGACTTATGGCACGATGATAACTTAAGGTAACTTTTTTTTTTTTTTTTCATTTTTATTTTGGGATACAGATGGCTAACACGTCGGTAAACGACACGGGCATGGCCACGTACACCCACGTTCGCGTCTGTGCGTCGGCGGTGGCTTTCGTGATCTTGTTCCTCTTTAATCTCCTGATCAACTGGACCATACTGCGGGATCAGCGTCTGCGCAGCCACGCGCGCTTCGTGCTCGTGTTCCACCTGCTGCTCTCCGCCACCACTTACTTCGCCGTGTGCTTCATCTTCTACCTGCAGATGAACGCGCGCGCGAAGCTGCCGGCGCCCGCATGCGCAGCGCTCATCACCGTGCTCGCGACCACCGCGTCCAACATCCTCCTCACCATCACGGCCATGGCCCTGGACCGCTACGTGGCCATTTGCTTCCCGCTCCAGTACAGCAGCGTGCGTTTCAAGCACTGGCCCTGGCTGCTTGGGGTGGTCACGTGGGTGCTCGCCTCCATCATCCCTCTCAGCCTGTTCTCTAAGGTGGAGAACGCGACCAGCATCCAGAATCCGACATGCGGCCGGGATCAGCTAAAAACCGGAGGAGTGCACAAGATTTTACTCATCTCCATCTGCACCATCCTCATCCTGTACAGTTACGTGCGCATTCTGTGCGTTGGCCGCCGCCTGGGCGTGCTGAACCGGAGGAACCGGGCCGGGTGCAGGACCATCGCCTTGCACGGCTTGCAGCTCGCAGTGTACATCCTGCCAAACTTCAGCAACTTCGTGCTGGAGATCCTCAAGGGAAAGGGAACGATCACGATAGACACCAAAGAGCGTTTTGCCGTGATTACGTTCGTGTTCTTCAGCCTGGCTCAGTGTATCGCACCTATAGTGTACGGACTGCGCAAAGAGGAGCTGCTGGAGCAACTTAACCTGCGCTTCCCCTGTCTAGCCTGCAAACTCAAGAGCCTTCTGGAGTGGACGGTCGGTTTCACCCACCCTGGTCGCCAACCCCACAAACGGTATGGAGCACATACTCACATATTCACATATATATCTCCATCTCAAAAGGCACATAACTGGTGGGTGGGTGGGAGATGAAAAGTTCATCCGAATCTTTAAAATCTCATCTTAGTTAATACAGTACAAAACAAAAGATGAAAGATATCTTTATATATATATATATATATATATATATATATATATATATACCCATAGATGTTTTCATGATGAGCTTTCCATCATGTTTAAAAGTTTAGCAGTAAACTTTTGTCTACTCAGGCAGTCTATTTATTAAAGAATATGGTATTGTACTACGGTACTCTATGGTACACAATGGTAATCCTTTATTTGCAATAACATTAAAATTAAGCCTACATTTTAATTTGAATTACTAGAGTAAAAAACTTTGTAAACTGGCTTCTGTTTCAGATTCCAGGCACTGCAACGTTTAGAGATAATAAAACAACTTAAAGCAATTTCATAAAAAGAAAGTAAAAAAAAAATAATAGTCTATATATTCATCTACTGTATCTTTAGACTTTCATAATGTATTAGTTTATATTTTATTATTTTAGTTATAGATTTGGGTGGCACGGTGGTGTAGTGGTTAGCACTGTCGACTTGCACCTCCAGGGTCCGGGTTTGATTCCGGGCCAGGCTCAATTCCCATCTCTGTGTGCAAGTTTGCATGTTCTCTTGTGCTTGGTGGGTTCCCTCCGGGTACTCCAGTTTCCTCCCACAGTTCAAATATATGCAGGTTAGGTTAATTGGCGTTCCCAAATTGCCCATAGTGTGTGTGTGTGTGTGCCCTGCGATGGATTGACACCCTGTCCAAGGTGTACCTGGCCTCATGCCCTAAGCCTTCTGGGATAGGCTCCAGGTCCCTGCGACCCTGAATACAGGAAAAAGCGGTATAGAAGATGAGTGGGTGAGGGTAAGTTTTAGATTTTAAGGGTGGCACAGTGGTTAGCCCTTTCACCTTGCACATCCAGCAGTTCCATTCGATTCGCGCCTTTGTGTGCATGGAGTTTGCATGTTCTCTCCGTGCATGCAGATCAAGCTAACTGACGTTCCTAAATTGCTCATAGTATGTCAATGAGTGTGTGTGTATGTGTGTGTGCCCTGCGATGGCGTGGCACCCTGTCCAGGGTGTACCCTGCCTTGTGCCCTAAGTCTCCTGGGATAGGCTTCAGGCCCCTCAATGCTGTATACAGGAATGATGAGTTAGCGTGCCTGAGTTTTAGAGTTTGCCATGACACTTTCAGTTTGCTACTTACTGTACAAATACACCTGTCTTGTTGTTTACACCACCCCACCCCCAATACACCCATCTACCACTACCATGACCATCACACGACCACAGACCCACATCTGATAATGACATTTTTAAGAGCTGGTGATAAGAGGGTTTTAGTTAACACAAAATGGTCTGCTATTTTTGTTGTAGTGGGAACAAAATGCCATATTGTATTTTGCTGTGTGTGTGTAATAAGTAGCAGTTTTAATACTGTAGCCTGAAAAGAAAATGAGTATCAAAATAACGTAACAAAAACACTTTCTGCATTTGTTTCAGGGAAAGGAGAATGACATCTGAGACACTTTTATCAAGAGAATTATCACAGACGACTGTGTGACCGTTAGGGACAGTACACAGAGACTGGATTTAATACAGCTACAGAGTGGATTTGTACAGTATTCACGGATTTTTAAACATGAACTCAACTGTGAAATGGTCAAGACACCAAAGAAATAGACTTTTAAAGGACTTGGCAGCTATGTGGAGTAAAATGTCCTTTTGAAAGCCTTATTGCACCACTGTTGATGCTTTTGGATCAATGTGCATTCATTAGAGCAACAATTATATAATATGCATAATGTAGGTCTTTTGATAAAGTGCAAGTTTGTTTTATAGAATTATCCAAGTATTTAGCGATTTTCATGGAGAATTTCATTAGAATTCACGGGTTTCCCGTCCACCTGCATTTCAGCTGTTCCAAACTAACATTCTTCGCACTCATAAGTACTCGCCCTTCCTACTAAGTTAGTCAAAAGTACCTATATGATGGGATATTTCATATGATGGGAAGTTGCACTTACATTTGACAATCAACTTATTAAGGACCAATGATAAAATTAAGAAAGAAGACCAGTATTTTTTCACGTCAATTTAACTCTCTCTCAACTAGAGAGGTCATTTAGACAGTCAGAAGGAGAACCAATTAGGTGTTCTCAAACCACTAACGAGATCTGGCTAATTTAAAAATGTGTCAAAACTTCCCAGACTATAAAAATTCTATGGGGTTCAATAAGCAATACTGAGACATACCAATTTGAAGCTACTCTTTAATATTAACTAAAATACTCATCATTAAGTGCACTGTAATTCTCTTTAATTTTTCATTTATTTAATAATGTCAAGTTTATTTATTTTTAACCAAGAGACACTGGTACATTGTAAAACATCTTGCAAAAAGCTGTTGACATTTCAAACAAATCTTATTTTACTTTAAGTGTATTTCAGGCACTGATCAATTTTATGCATTTGTGTGTAGTCCTGTTATTTTGTAATAAACATATTGCTTAAGTTCTGCAATTTCTGTTCTAAACAGACAAACAGATGGAGTACAATTAAGGCTTTCACTACTGATTTTACAGATATGTAGATCTTCAGGCATTGTGCACAACAGGAACAGAAAATCCTACATGTAATACAATAGGCAAAATAAAAGGAATTATACTGTTATGCACATTGACAGTTCAGTACCTTAGAGTACAGGATAGAGGATATTTGTGATGAACCAAATACAAAAAACACCCAAATGACTTACAGCTATTTTTTCCAAACAGCTTGACTGCAAGAAGGCTTCAAGGGATAGTCATTATGCAAAAAATACATTAGAAACAAAACTCCCAAAGACAGTCCTAGTTTACATTAAAAATATAAAGCCTTATGTACGGTGAGTATTGTTGATGGGAAAAACAATGGTGAACCAGGCCCAACATAACTATACAATTATACAGCAAGATAACAGTTAAAATCCCTTCAATCCCTTTTTGATTAGTCAATGTCTTATGTTCTGTACACACCAGTTACAGACAAAAACACTTCCAAAACATTTCTTATTCAAAAACATACTTTTCTTGTCTTTGATGATTCAGTTTATTAATTATTAAGTTAACAGACTGGTACTAGTAAGCCTTTTAGTGGTACATGAATTTTCTCATGGAGATGAATAAAGTAATTATCTATCCATCTATCCACGAGGTTGCTCCACTTGCCCAGCTTGGGAGCACTGAGCCTAAAATATAAATTCCTAATTAGATTACGACTGGCTGATGGCAGTAGAAGACAGTTGAGGATGAAAAAATGTTTTTTAAAAGCCTAAGGGATTAGCAGAAACCACTCCGCCATTCTCTACTACAGCTGCAGAAATGGCACGCAGGTTCTTGAAGATCTGCTTGGATGTGCCTGACCTCAAGAACTTGATATCTCTCATGATTCTGTCATGAGCCTAATAAGGAAAAAGACAGAAGAGTTAGCAAAGCCTCTTGCAATTTAATATAGTGATGAGGGAGCTAAAAAATGAACATGAGAAGAAGTTTTGATAAAATGCTAGTTACCCTAGTTGTATTGGGATTTACTTTATTACATACTTGGCTAGCAGTAGAAAAAAAAGAAATCATAAAAAGGAGGGAAAAAAATAAACATCTGAAACAGTACAGGGATTTAATTACAAAGCGGCGTAAACACATCTAACCTCAGTGCACCAGGTTTCACACAGCATCTTCTCATGCTGGGCAGATGAGTGACCCTGACTCAAGGATCTAGAGGCCCTGGGGGAGAGGAGAAGAGCAAACATGTGTCACACACTTTTTCCTACAGCTGTGTGTATGCTAAATAAGAGAAAGAGAGAGGGACATTTTGAGCATTACCTAGACAGCACCACAACCATAGCATATAAGTCAATAGCACAGTCTGCAACTCTATCCAGCACAAACTGCTCATCTGTAAAAAAAAATTATAATAAAAAATAGGGTTCATTGCAAGGAAATCAAATCTATAAGAAAAGGAAGTCTCGAAGACCTGAAAACAAATGGGAAAATACATGCTGACTGTGCAAGCTGAAAAACTATAATCACACATGCATATCTGAGATGTGTGATTCAATACAGAAGGTTTTTTTTTTTAAGCTCGCATTTTTGCCTCTAGACCAGAAAGGAAATCAACATGCACATTACCACAAAATTGCAAGGTTAGTCTTTGTACAAGGATGAAATAATCTACATTCAGCATGTAAAGTACCTGTAAAGACAGACCGTCAGCACTTCCAACAACGTTATTACATTTTCGTTATCTTACTTAAGATGTTCCTCATATATAAACAGCCATTTATATTTGTTTAATAATACAATAAGTGGGCAAAACTCTGGAAACATTTTCTTTCTCACCAATGATTCTTTTGCCATGCCTTAGAAGCAGTTCTTCAATCACCGCCCCGAACTGCTCGATGGCTTTCACTGTCTGAGAAAACAGAGGAGGAAAAAAAGTTACTAGAAATCTATGGAAATTTTCATATTAAGCAGGATTCGTACCATGCCTGATTATGACCTACATCTGCGCATCTATACACTAATACAACAGGTGACAGAAGGCAGGTAGTTAGTTTGCAATTCACCAATAAACCCAAAGGACAGTACACTTGTCTCATCTTACATCAAATTGGAGACATTTGATTATGCTTGTACTTAAATCTTCACAATTAATTGCATGAAAAATCGAAAATCATGATATGGACCAACGCAAAAGGATTTTAATAGCAAACGGCTACAATGCATTACAGGTAATATATATAAAATAAGCAATTTAAGTTTGTTTTATGCTCATATTTATGCAAAATATTTGTTACCCCTATATATATATATATATATATATATATATATATATATTTTTTTTTTTTTTTTTTTTTAATTACAGAAAATTAACTAGTGAAAATCAGACATTGCTTTTAAAACTGGCTGGACAAAAAGATGGCACCCCAAGAAAGATTATTTGAATCTTTGAATTGAATCTTTAAATCTTTAAAAAGATTGAAAATAATTTGACCATAGCAACATGTTAAACTCAAGTGTGTTCTGTAATTAGCATCACAGGAGTCTTCAAACTTGTAATCAGTCAGTCTGCCTATTTAAAGTGTGAATAGTCGTCACTGGGCTGTTTGGTAGAATAGTGTACCACATTGTACATGAACAACAGAAAGCTAAGAAGAGAGTTGTCTCAGGAGATTAGAAAGAAAATTATAGACAAACATGTTCGAGATAAAGGCTATAAGACCATCTCCAAGCAGCTTGATGTTCCTGTGACCACAGCTGCACACATTATTTATAAGTTTAAGGTCCACAGGACTGAAGCCAAAACTGATTACCATTCGTAATCTTCAATTAGTCATCAAAGAGCCCAGAACAACTTCCAAAGTGATTAGAGATAAACTCCAAGGTAAGCAAAAACTCCAAAGTAAGCAAAAACAAGGTCTGTAGCATGGTGGTCTGAAGGCCTTAAGTAGGCCTCTGGGTTGCCTGGAGGACCAAATCATCTGGGAGGAGGCGGAACCAACAAAGAACAGGCAGAG
Source organism: Clarias gariepinus (assembly GCF_024256425.1). NCBI lineage: Eukaryota > Metazoa > Chordata > Actinopteri > Siluriformes > Clariidae > Clarias > Clarias gariepinus. The sequence continues at coordinate 25,992,287 of NC_071100.1, read as the reverse complement.
CAGCAACCAGTAGATTTACAGGCACACTGAAGAAAGTGGGACCTGAAACAACAAGGGATGACACACCCTATCCCACCACCAGCAGAGACGTAGAGACAAAGCAAGCATAACCAGACACACAAAACAAATAAATCCAATATCGTAACAAAGGTAAATCAGCATCAGATCGCACCATCCATCCATCACAGTTTGAGGCAAAGTGGACTTAATGGAAGACAAGCGAGGATGCGTCAAATCATTAAAACGTGCGACTAGAATTTGCCAAAATTCATATTTACAAGCCGCAAAGCATCTGGGAGAATGTCCTTCGAACTTGGAACTGGAACTTTTCGGCAAGTCACATCAGCTCTATGTTCACAGAGGCAAATATGATACAAAGTTAAACACGATACTGTACCTAGTGTGAAACATGTAGGAGACTCGGTTATGTTCTGGAGCTGCTTTGCTGCATCTGGTACATTGTGTCTTGAATTCCATGCAGAATACAATGAAAGCTCAAGACTATCAAGGCATTCTGGGGCAAAATGTGCAGCCCACTGTCAGAAAGCTTAATCTCAGTCGTAGGTCATGAGTCCTCCAACAGTATAATGACCCAAAACACAGTTAACACACCCAGGAATGGCTAAGAACAAAACATTAGACTAATCTGAAGCAGGCTTCTATGAGCCATGATCTAAATGCTATTGAACATCTGTGTCAAGAGTTGAAACATGCATTCTGGAGAAGGCACCATTCAAACCGGAGACAGCTGGAGCAAAACCCGAGGACTGGGGCACAATACCTGTTGACAGGTGAAGTCTCATTGAGAGTTACAGAAATCACTTGATTGCAGTAATTGCCTCAAAAGGTTGTGCAACAAAATATTAAGTTAAGGGTACTATGGTACTGCACTTAAAACCTTCTTTTTCAAGTAGACCCGGAACCGGATCAATGAATTAGGTGTACATCATTCAGAGTAATTGAATGAACTGGAATTTGGGGTCAGGTGTACTCGTATCCAGGCACGAGTCGCTCGTGTGAAAGCAACCCATGATGTGAAACGCTGACAACAAATGCCAACCAATGATAAACCAATCAGATTTTTTGTTTGTTTGTTTGTTTTTTAAACGCATGCTGCTTGTCAGATGGCTAAAGGGCAGCTTGATGTGATAAAGTTGTAAGATTATCAGAAAACATATAAAAAGTTTCCTTGAAACTGTAAAGTGTGTCACAGCTGTCTCACCAGATCACCACTGTGAGCCAGTTCTGGATGGATGCTTCCCTGCAGCGTAAGGCCTGTACCCATGCCAGCCTTTCTGCAAGATAAAGACAGAGTGTATTTGTAGGTATTAATTCTCTTCTAATCATTTAAATTTGTAACTTAAAAGACAACAAAAGCACGTCACCTTTTGGCACGTTTGGTGATCTCGCCAGCCAACAAACCAGCATTGCTGAATGGACTTTTCAGAGCTTTTTGCAAATCCTTCAGCTGATTTCCTGCATTCTACAAACAAGGATAACATTTTAAATATTTTTACTGATGTCATGTCCCATCACTTAAAACAATCATGGCTGTGTAATATTTATTACTGTTTAAAACCAGTTTAGCTTTATAGCTTTTGCATTATATGAATGTTAAAGCATTTTGCAAATATAGTTTGCAAATGCATCACATTTTTTTTTAGCTTTACAAATGCCTGGCACTTGTAGGCATTACAGTTGTGCATGAACAGTAGCAACCGTCAACAACCGCTTGTCTGCAACCTCAAATGCAGTTTCTCAGTTTCTACAGGAAATGTTTACCAGGTGCTTGCTCATCTTCCTGTCAGTAAGTCTCTTCCCTAATTACCTGGAAGCCATTGAGTGCCACAAAGAGTCTCAGAATATCATTGGTGCCCTCAAAGATACGGAAGATTCTCAGGTCTCTCATCACCCTCTCAACACCAGAGTCCTGCATCAAGACAACATGATAAAGAGCAAACGCAGGATTAAAACACACCTAAATTGGAGAACATCCACTAAAATTACAAGTCAAAGTGAAATTCCCCATTTCAATTGTTTAAGTGGTTTATATGGTAAAGGTTATATCAAGCATTAACAAAACTCCAACTTCCCCAAAAACAGGTTATAATACTGGTGCACCAGAATGTAGTATTGCATGTATTTCGGTAATATATAAGGAATAAAACCCAATGAGCTGTCATGGGAAAGTTAGTACTTTTCCACAGCAGGAGATCGCAAAGTGTTTTACACCTATTAAACCAACAAACAAAAAATGCATTTTTAACATTTAACTGCAAGAAATGCAGCTAGTCATGTTACCAAGAAACCTCAACTGACACTTATCTGACTCTAATCTGGACATCAGTCTGTCCTGTGAAACGGCACTCATGCACACATCAATATGTCTTTGCTCACACAAAAAAAAAAGGATGTTTTATTATTTTTATATATACACTCAGCAAAAAAAGAAACGTCCTCTGACCTTCAACTGTTTTTACTTCCAGTAAACGTAATGTGTAAATATTTGTATGAACACTAAAAAATTCAACACCATAAGACATAAACTAAAAATGTTTCACAATGTGTCCCTGAATGAAGGGAGGCTTAAAATCAAAAGTACCAGTCAGTATCTGGTGTGGCCACCAGCTGCTTGAAGTACTGCAGTGCATCTCCTCCTTATAAACTGCCTATTGCGGACAGTCTGAGCACTTGGGCAGTTGTTGTGGCCATCCTGTACCTGTCACGCAGGGGTGATATTCGGATGTACCGATCCTGTGCAGGTGTTGTTACACGTGGTCTTCCACCGCGAGGATGATCAGCTGTCCTTCCTGTCTCTCTGTAGCGCTGTCTTAGGCGTCTCACAGTGCGGACATGGCAATTTATTGCCCTAGCCACATCAGCAGTCCTCATGCCTCCCTGCAGCATGCCTAATGCACGTTCATGCAGATGAGGAGGGACCCTGGGCATTTTTCTTTGGGTGTTTTTCACAGTCGGTAGACAAGTCTCTTTAGTGTCCTGCGTTTTTAGAACTGTGACCTTAAATGCCTACTTTCTGTAAACTGTTAAGGTCTTAACGACCATTCCACAGGTGCATGTTAATTAATTGATTATGGTTTATTGAACATGCATGGAAAACATTGTTTAAACCCTTTACAATGAAGATCTGTAAAGTTATTTGGATTTTTACAACATTATTGTTAAAATACACAGTCCTGCAAAAGGGACGTTTTTTTTTTTTTTGCTTAGTGTATATATATATATATTTAGTGACTCGGATTCGATCTGAAAAACATCAGATTTGTGCATTAAGACAGCCCTAAGTAAAATCACTTGCACAAGTGCACACATTATAGTAAAAAAATGGATTTGTAAAATAAAGCGCTTATTTATATATAAAAAAAAAAACAAAAAACAAGAGTTCGGCAAGAGCACAAGCCAAACACGATCTACTCCATTGCCATGCAAGAACCCCCCTAAAAAATGGATTTGAGTCACTTCAAGCTGGTAACTTGAAGATTATATAAAAGAGCTGACATCTGAACCTCCTTCAAGAAATGCTAAATAAACATCTGCTTTGCTTATATATATATATATATATATATATATATATATATATATATATATATATATATATAAAAAACACTTTTAAAGCTGTTTATTATGAGCCAATCAGAAGCAGGGCTAAAGCAGGGCAAAGTGTAAAAACATGCTAGGAGGACGTGCTACCTTGGGTCATGTTCATATCAGCCATCAAAATGGGGTAAAACGAGACCAGTGACTTTGACTTTAGCCTGATTGTTGATGTCAGACAACCTGGTTTGGATATTTAACTCAAGCTCATAACTTCTGATCATAAAACGTAACAATCTGTAGAGTTCACACAGAATAACACAAAGACAAAAAGGCAAGGAGGGCAGTTCTGCAAACAGAAATGCCTTGCTGATAGAAGTTGACAGAGAATAGTCAGACTGCTTAAAGACCAATCCGTAAAGCAAATGTCATCTCAAATTGGTTTCATAAACATGACAAAGATTTCATTGTCCTTCAGTGGTCTTCTAGGAACTGTGTCTGAAACCAGTAGCGCAGCTTAGGAATGTGTTAGAATGGGAGATGTACAGCATGAAAGAGCACATAAAAAAATATGCAAGAATTGTTTAATGCAATCATGTCAACATGGCCCAAAATGTCCTTGTGGAATCCAAATGAGGTTTTGAAAACAAGAACCCCTACCCAGGATTAATATACAGTTGTGGCCAAAAGTTTTGAGAATTACATAAATATTGGAAATTGGAAAAGTTGCTGCTTAAGTTTTTATAATAGCAATTTGCATATACTCCAGAATGTTATGAAGAGTGATCAGATGAATAGCATAGTCCTTCTTTGCCATGAAAATTAACTTAATCCAAAAAAAAAAAAAAAAAACATTCCACTGCATTTTATTGCTGTCATTAAAGGACCTGCTGAGATCATTTCAGTAATCGTCTTGTTAACTCAGGTGGGAATGTTGACTAGCACAAGGCTGGAGATCATATGTTAAAAGGAGGGTGATGCTTGAAATCATTGTTCTTTCATTGTTAACCATGGTGACCTGCAAAGAAATGCGTGCAGCAATCATTGCTTTGCATAAAAATGGCTTCACAGGCAAGGATATTGTGGCTACTAAGATTGCACCTTAGTGCCAGGATTGTCTCCTAAAGAGGATTCAGCTGTGGAATCGGAGTGCCAGCAGTGCAGAGCTTGCTCAGGAATGGCATCTGCACGCACAGTGAGGCGAAGACTTTTGGAAGATGGCCTGGTGTCAAAAAGGGCAGCAAAGAAGCCACTTCTCTCCAAACATCAAGGACAGATTGATCTTCTGCAGAAAGTATTCATAGTCATATTCTCCAATGAAGCCTCTTTCCGATGGTTTGGAAGAAAAGGTGAGCGCTACCATCAGTCCTGCGTCATGCCAACAGTAAAGCATCCTGAGACCATTCTTGTGTGGTGTCGCTTCTCATCCAAGGGAGTGGGCTCACTCACAGTTTTGCGCAAAAAACACAGCCATGAATAAAGAATGGTACCAAAACACCCTCCAACAGCAACCTCTTCTAACAATCCAACAACAGTTTGGTGAAGAACAATGCATTTTCCAGCACGATGGAGCACCGTTGAAATTTTGAGTCGATGGCCTGGAAACTCCCCAGATCTTAATCCCATTGAGAACTTGTGGTCAATCCTCAAGAGGCGGGTGGATAAACAAAAACCTACTAATTCTGACAAACTCCAAGAAGTGATTATGAAAGAATGGGTTGCTATCAGTCAGGATTTGGCCCAGAAGTTGATTGAGAGCATGCCCAGTCGAATTGCAGAGGTCCTGAAAAAGAAGTGCCAACACTGCAAATACTGACTCTTTGCATAAATGTCATGTAATTGTCTATAAAAGCCTTTGAAACGTATGAAGTGCTTGTAATTACTGTATATTTCAATACATCACAGAAACAACTGAAACAAAGATCTAAAAGCAGTTTAGCAGCAAACTTTGTGAAAACTAACATTTGTGTTATTCTTAAAACATTTGGCCACGACTGTAGTGTTCATAATAAACTGTTCAGTGAGCATATAAAAACAAACCTGTGATTTGCCTTGGAGCTTGATACACCATCAGAGCTGCTGGTATTTCCAAATTTGAAATTTCAAAGTAATGTGGTGCAACAATAATCAACAACACCAGGAAATGCAACAGAACCCTAACAATACAGTAAGCAAGTGCACACATTTAGTTTTATTATATGCAAGGCTGAGCAAAGTCTTGATTTACAGTTTATAATAAACTTTAGATTTATTAGACAAATTATCAACAGATTCCCAAACTGGAACATAATTACTGCAAACGACAAACACCATCTTCTTATTATCTCGCTATCAAAGAAACAAGTGAGATGTGGCGAGATAGACAGCCTTGCACAACAACAGAGATAAAGAGGAAGAAGAAATGCCCGGTTTTAGAAATACATTTGCTGAATCATCTAAAGGAGATGCTCACTTCTGCCTCAGCTCTGCACACTTCTACAATTCACATGAGTGAACTTCAAATCACTCCATTTAAGGGTTCTTTCTGCCTGCTTTCTGTGGACACTTATTAGTCAAAAATAATTAGCACAGTGTTAAAAAAAAATCAGTGTGTGCACATGACCCATATTTTGCTAACTACAAGTGAGGTTTCATATGCAATGCTGGAAACAAATTCAGTGGTTAAAGGTTTTCTGAACCCCTACGCTCATATGGAGGGGTTTATAGTTCAGACACCTACAATGTTTTCCATTACCCCCAGACATTTTTCTGTTCCACTTCCATCATGTGGGTGTATTTCAGAGTAAAGCTAGAGTTAGGGTTATTGTGTACTTTATGTAACAATACACTGTGTTTGCTTGCCTTATTATTATTTGAACCTTAACCATTGTTTCAATTATGTAAGATGTCCTATCCCAAACACATATTTACTTATGGCAGTACAAGCTCAACATCTCTTCTTCCAGGTGATTTCCACCAACACTTTTTAAAGGCTGGCTTATTTACATTTGATACACACATGCCACCTGCCAGGTGTACTCACACAAAAACTATAACTCTGGCTTTGTGCCATTAAATACAGTCTGAAGTGACAACAGTTTTTATATTATTTTTAACATCATTAGTGTTGCATACACTGAAATTTTATCTGCAAGTGAAAAAAATATTAAAAGCTTACCTTCATGAAACCCATTCCGCCCATAATCTGAATAGACTCATCAGTCACAGTCCATGCTGCTTCCTGAGAAACCAAAAAAAAGAGCATTTTAAGATTTATCAGACCAAACATCTTTGCAAACATTGCCCCCCAAAAAAAAAAAACACTTAAGATGCTGATATTTATGCAGACAAAGCACATTTCAAAGCCTAGTTAATCTTATAGCAATCTTTAAAGTTACTTAATTTTATTTAAAAAAAATAAAATATTAAGGCTTTTTATTGAAAACATTTCTTGACATTTAATCTGTGAAATATTTACTTTTTTGTCAGCCACAGGCCTATAATAAATACTTGTTTTGGTGTAAACTGGAATGCATGTTATTCTTGGTCATTTTATGATGTGTAAAGAACTCACAGAGGCAAAGATTTTACTGATGGCAGCCTCGATTTGGAAATCTGTTGCTCCACTGTCCATGTTCCCACTCACCATGTAGGCCATTGACTTTGATGAGTACAAAAGAGAAATGCAGAGAGGGAAATAAAGTTAGACATTTTAAAATAAAACAGATGATGTTTTTTTTCCCCAGAAATGAAGGGGAAAGGCCAAAGTAACTAAGCAAGCTATATTTTTACCCTACTTGATCTTAAAATGTGAACTTCCCCTATTATTATGATTTCACATGCAGATATTTATGAAGGTAAAGTACAGTATGAAAACTTTTTGCTGTTTATTTTCTTTTAGTAGTCTGCTATTTGAATAATACATTCATTGTCACCACAGATTGTTGCAAACATTTCCTGCTTAATATTACACCAGGTAGATTATTCTTGGCTCCATCCAAAATTTCAGGAATGTTCTGCTCTGATGGTTTTCATGCATTGAAAACCACATAGTTCAGTCCAAACTAAACTGTGAATACAGACTGAAGCTGCTTTGCTGGCAGACAAATGTTAACGATCAGTACTGATCAGCCTAACTCACCTCTGCGACATACTGCATCATGGCCATTCTGGCAATTTTCTCTTGTATTACTCCATAGTTGTGGATTTTGTTACCGAACTGTGTCCTGTTGGCAGCGTGGTCCACCTGGGAAAGAGAAATTAACAAATGTAAAAGGTGGGTGGAAATAAATATCTAAAAACATATGTAAATATTTTACATATAACATATCATAACAATTAGTTCCGAACAAGTAATCTGGTTGGACGAGAGGCATTCCACGAGTGATGATAACAGACAGTAACACCACTGGGACATTTAACTCTATGTATCACTCCGGATCATAGATGTTATAGCAATAGTTAATACCACTGCCTGCCAGAGAAAAAAAAAACAAAAAACTGGCTACCAAAATCCATATTCAAAATCAGTCACTGAAGCACTTTCAGCGAGAAAACACATCTGATAATGTCGAGTCATCTTAAACAACACTTTGTGTTGTGTTTACAAATGCTTTACCAAGTTTAGGTTTGGTGCTTTAACTGTCAAAGTCTGTGTAACTGTAGAGCCAGTAGATTATAAAGACGAGAGCTTTTTTTTCCTTTGATGAGAGTGGAAACAAGTATTTTTCTTTTGTTGCAATTAAAAGACAAAAGTGTTAAGTAAATCTCCAAACAATACTAAACACTATTTTAAATGAAAATAGTTTATATACTTATTTTAAAGCAGCCAGTGGTTTAATAGAATAATCATTTACATGCAGTCATACAGCACATTATCACTTGCATACAACCAAAATGTTTCCAAAACAACAAGAAGCAAATCTTGGTTTGAAAGTAATGTATCTCAAGTTAAAATACATAGTAATATATAGACCTATACTACATTTGGATGCTTTTTTTAAGTAGTAGTTGAGTAGTAAGTAATGAGCAATTTCATCAGGATATAAGCTCTACAGAGGTAAGGTATCAAGACAAATGGATCAGTGGTTACAGCTGCGTTCAACATCTACATCTAAGCATTTGGCAGACGCCCTTATCCAGAGCGACTTTTTTTTTTTTTTTATCTCATTATACATCTGAGCAATTGAGGGTTAAGGGCCTTGCTCAAGGGCCCAACAGTGGCAACTTGGTGGTTGTGGGGTTTGAACCTGGCAAGGCATCTTTTTCTTCTATTAATAACCATTACAGGTTGCAAGATATTTTTTATTTCGTTTTAGGGCTGTATGTGTGTCACACAATACAGTATTAGTAAGAGATCTTAAGCATAGAAGTCTTTTTCATCTTAAAATATACCATAGTTGGTATAGATGGGGGGCTTAAAAAGTATTTAGAAATTTATATACATGTTTGCATTCGAGTTGGTAAAACATTGCTCTTCCTCTATAAACCTACAGGTGGTGCACATTAGCAGGCAGCACAGCATCACGTGTTTGTTTAGAATTGTAACAAAATCATAAAAAAAAATCTTAATTATATTATATCGGGATATTTATAAAACCCAAGACCTGGGTATTGTGATATCGAATCAGATGGTCCCTGGTGATTCCCACCCCTAATATCGCATACAGTATGTGCCTCTTTGTGTGTCTTTTATGAGAAATTTACTAGGGCTGCAACTAACGATTATTTTGATAATCGATTAATTGGGCGATTATGTTTTCGATTAATCGATTAATCGGATAAGACCTAACCGCTTCTTTAATTTGATATTTTGCTTATAACTATATATTTAAAAAAAAAATCTGGGTATTATTTATGTATAAAAATAAACTTTAAAAAATGCAAAAGCCATATAAAGAGTTTAATAATCTTTAATTTTGACATTTTAAACCTTAAATTAAATGTAGTATATAATATATACAGTATGAATATATATACACACTCAACTAAAATATAAACGCAACACCTTTGTTTCTGCTCCAATTTTTTTTGAGATGGACTTAAAGATCTAAAATTCATTCCAGATACACAATATTACCATTTCTCTCAAACATTGTTAATAGCCACAAATATACTGTTATTTGCATTCGCTGAAAACCACAACAATCACTAAAAGTAATATTCTACTGTTATTCGCACCGTTTAAATTAATTAATCTAAAATAGCATCATTTAACTAATCACTATTGCTCATGCGGTGATTGTGCAATGTGATGCTAGCGAGTAGCACGTGAACAGATCTAGCGCGACTGTCCCGAAGTTAGCAAACAGTTTAAACTTAAAGCACTTCAACTTTTACACGATGAAGATACAGTTTTTACTGACCCTGCTGACGTTTCGCCATCCGTAACACCAACATATTTTCTTTTTACGTGTTCGTGCATGACATGCCATGAAAGCTCGGTCTTGCATATCGTGCAGGTTACCGTCTTTTTAGAGGCGTTTAATGTAAATCACTCCCATACCTTGGAGGACTCGGGGCGCGCGCTTTTTTCTGTAACCTCCATTGCGCGAGCGGCTGTGTATCTGTGTGTATTTGTGCATCTTATGGTCGCGCGCCTCAGTGACATGAGCAGCCCAACTAATCGATAACGGCATTCGTTGACAACGAATTTCATTATCGATAATTATCGATTTTATCGATTAGTTGTTGCAGCCCTAAAATTTACATTTTCTTATTAATATTGTATTATATTTAATGTAGATCATAAAAAAACAACTATCTTGACAACTGTAGCCAACCAGTAGCTTTAATTGTAGTTTTTGTTCAGCTCTTCAAAATAAATAATTAGCAGTTTTTTACTCTGAAGCAAAGAAAGTCATAAGAATTGTTGTTTAGTGATCTGAAACATTCAGTGTATCGTCTCACAAGGAGTGAAACAAAAAGCTATCACATTGGCTGACATGAAAAAAAAAAGTTGACATGTATACAGACATTGTGTGTCTCACAGGCGTGTCTTTGTCAGTGTGGTTAGAGACTGAGTCGGAGTGTGTGCCAAAATGTCAGAACCACAAACTCACGTGCATCTAGCTAAACTGAGAACACTTTACATTTATAGATCATAAATGGTGATATTTGGGTTAACTTACAAATACTAATAGACTGTGTCTTCCACCAGGTAACCAGCTAAAAATGTCAGCCCAAGCTGACATAAGCCCTATATACTGTGTGTCATGGAAAAATAATGTAAAATAATAAATAATTTAAACCTGCCTGCCTGCAAAAAGCCCTATGGCATACAGCCACATAGACACAGAGAGAGATATGCATTTTAGAATATTTCTATTATCTTAATAACTGCAAGTTACTTTGTTACTGTTACTTTTTGCAAGTTACATAATATTTAATTAAAAGGCATTGGGGCAATGTAATTACTGAGCACAGAACGCAGCAAAGATTTACATCAATGTTTTGAAAAGAGGGGCCGGGATATTACTAAAACCTGGGCTGGGAGAGATCTTGTACAATTAAACGCCGAACAGCAAGTCCATGCCTCCTCATTAAGGCTATGTAAAAGTTTGGTCAAAATCCAATAAATGCGTGATGATGGGCGACAATAGATAATGATCCCTGTATATCGACTATGCTTCGCATGCAGGCATTAAATTCCATAATGTTTTTAATTTATCTGATCAGATGTTATTATTAATGAGGAATAATAATAATTCATACATCCCATTGTCAAAATACAGGCTTACCAATTTATTGTTTACACTTACATTTTTTTTTTTTTTACATTTGTTGCTTTACAAATGACATGTAGGTGGACGGATTATTACCTTGCAACAAATTATTGTTTTGTTCATGAAATAAAAATATACAGTTATAGGGAATTTCTCAAGATTGGCTCAGGACAATAACCGACCATAAAATGCCAACATCCAAAATGATGACCATGGACATGTCTCTGGTGGACAAGCTGAATACCTTCCAAGCCCGCGTCGGGGCTGCTGCTAGCAGGACAAACGGCACTACTGATGCCATCACCGCTAGTAGTGTTAATAGCGGCAGACAGATAAAGAATGCCAGCATGGGAAATACATTTATCATCTTGGACCATGACATGAGACCAGTTTTTAGGAAAGCAGCAGGACCAGGCGGCATCTCAGGTTGGGTTCTTGAAATCTGCGCTGACCAGCTAGAACTAGTGCTGATGGAGATATTTAACTTCTCTATGTCCTAATCCCCACATGCGTTTAACAGTACATTATTGTTCCTGTCCCAAAGAAAGCGCATTATGCATTTCTCAATAACTATCGCCCTGTAGCTCAGACCTCAGCGCCATGCCAAGCAGAAGGGTGTGAGATCAGCTGATAGCATCATCCGCATTGAGCTTCCTGACCTGCACTACCTGTCTGCAGCAAGCGGTGCTGGACCAATGCCAGGAACATAGTAAAGACAGTCACCCAATTATTTGACTGTTCTCTCCTTTACAGTCAGGAAAGTACTTCCACACCCTGAAGACTAACACAGAGAGGATGAGAAGAAGCTTCTTCCCGCAGGCTATTTGTGTTCTGATCACAGACGACACCCACTAATCTCGTATTTACACATTGCAAATGAACTAATTTCAACACGACTACCTGATTGTTCATGTTTTGCACATAGACACTATGACAATCATAATAATTAGCAGCATTATAATTGACCATCATTACTGCTGCTGTCACCCATCCTTATGCCATTATTACTGTTGTTCATTAAAACAGTACGTTATTACACATCTCTAAATATTTCTACTTTATATTTTCTTTTGAATTTATCTATTCAATTGACATTTTGTAATTTTTTTCTTTTATTATTATTTGTATTTATGCATTTTATGCTTGCATTAAATTTGCTACACATTTTATCCTTATTTGTATAATTTCCATATTTCAGTATTATTTTAGCTTGAATTTGATTTAAGTAGGCTACCTTATTACCTTATAAATATTTAATTATTCTGGTCACCAGCAATCATGTAAACATTTCACTGCATATCCTCCTGTGTATGGCTGTATATGTAACTAATATATTTAGAATTTCAAGTGTCTTGTGTTAAAAGTGTGGGTGAACCGCTCAGATTTGGCCACGACTTTCTTAAGTTTGGAAATGGCTGCTTTACACAACAAAGAAGAGTCAAAACGGAGCAGAAATGAGAATAGAGGAAAAAAGATGCATGTCTTGCTGGTACTGTAATGCTGTTCTTAATGTTTTACCCACATCATGTGAAGACTGTTTAATTCCGTAAACAAATATTAGTAGGTCTGTGAATTCTTTCTATTTTCTTTTTTTTTTGCTGGTGAGTCTATTTTAGTTCATGTATGTTAAATCATTTAAACTGTACTTTATTTGTGGGGGGGTTTCTCGCCTTTAAAAGTCGTTAACAATTTCTACTAATCTTGCTTATGCCTAAAATTAATCTGTTAATTTGTGATAGCAGTAACTGACTAAGGAACTCCCCCAAAATTTGGAACTCATTAAGGAACAAAAAATTAATACAGGTTACTAATTTCAAGCTGACACATCTTACATACACTCACTGTTTATACATCTGACCGGTACTTCATGCGTGCTGTTTTGTACACAATGCGAGAACAGTCATGGGTGTGTATTTACTTTTGCCAAAACATATTCTAGATTTCCAATTCACTTTTACAGGAATAACTAGATATTCTCGGGGGAAGTTTGGATTTTCCCATTTCCGTGTGAACAAATGAAAAATTAAGTGTTCTTTTCTCCAGGGTTGCTACGAGAAAAATCTTCCAAAACTTATTTAGAAAAGTCTACTTATGTGGAATAGTCCATCCAAGAAATGGCATTTCTTGTTAAATGATTGTAGCAAAATGTTTATATTACTAGGGTCAAATGAGAAGCCTTTTAATATTTAGGGTTACTCTTAATGACACTGAATAAAATTAAACAAAAAACAAAGCACAGAATGTCAACTCACTGTAGGGTGAGTAGCACAAAGTGAAATGTAGGCTGGGGAATTTCCCTATACAGAGGAAGTGAGGGTGCTATGGCTGTCAAGAGAGGATGTGGCAATAAACTCGGTGCCAAATAAACAAGCTATTCTTACTGTTGAAGCGAAATGAAAGCTAATTCAAACACTGTCTAATCAGAATCCATGTGACATATGTTAACTGCAGTATTAATAAATAAAACAGCTGCACGTGTGGGGAGGCGGGGGTCTTTTTCTTTTTGAAAAAGCTCAGATATACAACATTTTAAAGACTGTTTAAGCCTAAAACACAGTGTCAATTGTCAATAACATGACTGACGTTACATAATTTGTAATTTTGTATTGATTAATTAAATTAATATTAATCCAACCTCAAGATGCAGCTAAACCATTCATGGATTAGCTACAAAATGCAAATCATACATCTTCTGCAAACATAAAGAGTAACGCACCGCTTTAGCCATAACACCCTTCATGGTTCCTGCGAGCGCTGCAGCCATGCCAAAGCGCCCGTTGTTGAGAATATTCATGGCCACTTTAAATCCTCCTCCAACTTCACCCAGAACACACTCCGCTGGAACACGGACATTGTCAAAGTACACCTCTGCAGTGTTTGAGGCTTTGATGCCCATCTTCTTCTCGGGAGGGCCACTTAATCAAGACATGGGCACAAAAGGGAGCAGGAGAAGAAACAAGAAAAAAGAAGAGGGTGAGATGATAAAAGCAAATATTAAGAGATTATCAAGAGATTGAAATATCAACATGGCAATTAGGAACGAATAGACAACAGAAAACTACAGACAAAAACATCCTGTACTAAAGCGTGGCTAAGGCAGACTAAGTAAAATACAAAGCCACTGTTAAGGCAAGCCTTACCAGTTTCATGTTTACCCACATCAAGTTGGCCCTCTGCTATCTGACTTAATTGTTAAAGAATTACACAAGAGCATGGACTTACTTTGTCAACACAAGTAACGCAAATTTAAACTAAACTCACTTTGTGACTCCTCCAAAGTTTCTTTCAACAATGAAAGCAGTGATCTTGTCCTTCATTTCTCCAGTTTTCTCATCTTTCACTGGAGTCTTAGCAAACACGGTAAAGATGTCAGCCAGACCTCCATTGCTGTGGCAGGAGACAATTTAATAATTATAATTTAATACAAACAAAACTATACACCTGTAAACGGCAATATGTTTTAACACAGACAATTTTGCATAGTTATAGATAGATGATGAAAAATGTGTTTTTCTTACATTTTTAATGTTAAATTAAAAAAACGCAGTACTAACCTAAAAAAAAAAAAAAACTGAAATATTCCATTTACATAATTCTCTTTGTTATGGCAACTACAACTGAGCTCTGGTGCAACTCTGCTGTGGGTAACCAATAACCCCTTGTCAATAAAAATGAGATCCTGAGTTCTCTTGTCTAGATGGACAGTCCTACAGAAGGACCCGCGGAAAGTCCTACAGTGGCCGAACAGATCATTCCTCAATAAAGGGTACAGTCAAAACGTGATGGTGGCAGAATCATGCTGTGGGGATTTTTTTTCTGTGACTAGGAGACTAGTCAGTATTGAGAGGGGGAAAAAATGGATGGAGAAAAATATACTGTAGAGCGATCCTGAGTAAAAACCTTGTTCAGAGTGCTCAGGATTTCAGGCTGGAGCGACAGTTTACATTTCAACAAGATAACGACCCGAAGAATACTGCCAATAAAAAACATTTCAAACCATCTCTGTGAATGTTCTGGAATGGCACAACCAAAGTCTAGACCCAATAGAGCAACTCTGGAGAGACCTGAAAATGGCTGTGCACTGACTCTCCCCAGCCAACATGGTTGAGTGTCAATAATTCAAAAATTCTACTCCAAAGAATTGAAGACAATTCCAAAAGAAAACTGTGCCAAGCTTGTAGCATCATTCACAAGCACACTTAAAATTGTCATTGCTGCCAAAGGTACCTTAACCAGGTCTTAAATGACTGATCTGAATACTTATGTACTGTAAATCTTTTTTATGAATCTTTTTATGAATTTTTTAAAACACTCCAAATGCCTGTTTTTACTTTCACATTGTGGAGTGCTTTTTATAGAATAAGAACAATTATTTAATTCCATTTTAAGATGGGTTTGAATCATAACAAAACTTGGAAAACTTGAAAGAGTCTGAAGACTTTCCATCGGTACTGTACACTATGTACGGTGTATGACAAGAAGAGATGCCCTCTGGTGGTGGAATATCTGAAATAACACCTACGTCTGCATGTAGTATCTGTTAAAGTAAGGCACCTGCACGGGCACACGTATACATACCTAATCCAAATTTTGCTTCCGTTAAGGGTGTAGTACTTTCCACAGGGTGAGGGCACAGCAACAGACCTAATAGAGGCAGCATCTGAGCCACTAGATGGCTCAGTCAGACAGTATGCAGCAATATGTTCACCTTAAAAAAAAAAAAAAAAAAATGCATCTATATTATAACTGTACATTAAATAAAATAAATAGCAGTAAACAGAAGAAAACCTGGAGGAATAGCCCCCCCCCAAAAATTTTAAAATTAAAAAAAAAAAAAAAATGCACCGGCGATGGCCAATCACCCCGCCATTCCGGTACCAGCTCCAGGAAGGGAATGGGCACACCGGGCAAATGCATTTAAAAGGGACATACTAAAACCGTTATGACATTATTTTAAAAAAGAAGGTAATTTTATGTTTAGATCTCCATAACTATGATATCACTTAATGTGATGTCAATCAATGTGACAGAGGAGATCAAAATCCTTTGGGGGCAATTTGCAATCAATACAAAACTGACTTCCTGTTGAGTTGAGCCCATGCTCATACGTGCAAGTGTGTATAAATTACGGAGCAAAGTCTTGTGTGAGATTTTCTCAGACATCCTAATTGCAGCAAACTCCAATCGGTCTGCTAATTGTCATAAGTTTTTGAGCATGTTAAGACCCCCCAAAAGCCTCAAATGGTGGGGGGGGGGGGATATGATGACACTATGACGACATACTGTAGGGCTTATGTCATTAAGTGTGGGCTTTAAAAAAAAAAAAAAAAAAAAGTAAATACATGGATAAACACAATAAAATGACTATGATAATCTTATAAATTTATCAAGTTGCAGAATGCATTTATGTCAATATTATGTTCTGTTACAAAAGTTGTTAGTTAGCGCCTTCTTCTGGAGATAAAATTGAATGGTCTTGGTTCTAGCGCCATGGAAAATACCAACAAAAATTGAGAATTAAACAAACAGCAGAGTATATTTAAAGGCTACACCATTCCATATTAAAGCTACTGGATTAAACTTAACAGTAAGTATGGCTAAATGACAGATTACACCCTATTTTTTTTTTTATTTTATTAAAAAGACAAATAATAAAATACAAAGTCTGTGTAACCTACACTACCTTTGACTATGACTGAACAGTGAAAATGTCAAGTAAAAATTTCAGAAATTTTGAGGATTTGGTTTGTAATTGACTAACACTGCAATACACTGCATAGATCAAGTGACATACAAACATATAGCCACAAAACATTCTTAATTAACTATATTCAAGCCTGTAATAGCTTACGGTTTCTAGAAAAAACAGTAGTTGACAACACTACAAACTGCCTGGCCAAAAAAAAAAAAAAAAAGGCATTACAAAAGGGGCCTGCATCATGCAAAGAAAACAACTGTCCAACACACAAAATTAAAAACCAGACCATAGTGCTTTTTTAAAGTGCTATAACATTTTCTCTCACAAACACACAATGTGCTAAGAATTTACAGGATTGGGACTAAACTGCTGTGTGTACATAACAAAAGTACCTGTAAGAGAGAGTAATCAGAAAAAAAAGCTTAAATTTGCTAGGGATCATAAAGATTGGACTTTGGGGCAATGGAAAATTATCATATGGGCTGATGAGTTGAGATTTCCCCTGTTTCAGAGTGAAATGCGCGTCAGGGTAAGAAATGAAGCGCACGAAGCGACAACAAGTAACTTCCTGAGAGCTTTGGTTCACACACTTGATTATACACTATGCACGTTGCAAGAGAATTCCAGCAGAGGGCACATCAGAGAATTCTATCAGACAGTTTTGCAAAAAATAAACAAACAGAGACATTTGAGCTTAGTTTCCAATTCAATATTTAAAACAGTACTTACCTCCCACCAACTGTTTTGACACCCTTATTTGTCATCGTGCAGCAGTAAAAACACATCATACAGGTGGGGGAGCCTTTGATGCATTTTTGCTGTGCCTGCGACACTCCCCTTAGAGTTTATACACAGATTGCATCTTGCAGACGTGCACAGGCATATTAATTTCTCAGGACATGAGAAAACTACGCACCCAACAAGCACAGAATACGTAAGGCAGCCATCATGCATGCACGTATGCACAACTAAAAGCAAGTATATTTCCACCCTTATGGCAGAGCACATTGCACAGCCTAATCAAATCTAAAGTTGGTTGAAAGAAATATTAAATATGTGTCGAGTTGTTTTTTTTGACCAGGCAGTGTAACTGCTGTTTCATCCTCACCTGAAGCCAGCTTGGGAAGGTACTTCTCCTTCTGTTGCTTGTTGCCGAAGAGGAGAATACCTTTAAAACCGATAGACTGGTGCGCACCAAGAGTAATGCCCACACCCAAGTCATGCATGCCCACAATCTCCACCAGCCTGGCATACTGAAATCACAGACACAGGAATTTCTCTCAGCCTATCTTTCTTGTTTTTTTGCTGTTTTGGCTCAGTAGACTAGTCACAATGATTCTCTGATTCCAATTCATAAATGTAAAATAGTTTAATACTTTTTCCTTTATTTGTTTAAACTTGCACACAGTCACAGTAAAAAGGCAGTAAAAGCAATGCTCTCATGTAAATATTTATGACTGCATCGTCTTTAAATTGGATAAATATGTATAATAACAATATATTTAATATTTATTTTTATATAGAAATAATTAAAATCTTTAACATTATATCTAACACTCATTCTTTCTGGCTGGTCTCTTTCTGGTAACACTACTTATTTGTCAACGTCCTTGACTGGCTTCTTCTCACCTGTGTGTTATTGAGGCCGACGCCACCCAGTTCAGCAGGTACCTGCAAGCCAAAAGCTCCCATCTCCTTTAACCCCTCCATGGTTTTGTCCTCTACCTTCTCTAGTTGATCATTCTTAGCTGGGTCATTCACCTCCTACAGCATTTGTAACATATGCAAAGATAAATACTAACATGCAAAATGTAAAGTACAGTGGATAAAAAAAAATCATCAAAAAATATTATAAACTCTCATTGATTTGTTAAACATGAAACAGAACTCACATCAAAGAACTTTGAACAAGGTCCGACCAACTCCCTTAGAAACTCAGACTGCTCCTCATTTAGCACTGAAACATATGAATAGAATGAATAACTACTATCACTATAATAATGCTAAAAAACGACAGTGACAATACTAGTGCATGAACTTCATGAAAACATCGCAAGAACAGCAATTTAGTTTACCTGTGGGAAAGGGGAACACCTGTGAAGTACTGATCTGCCCTTTAAACATGTTCACTGCAAAGGATTTTGACTCCTTAACAAGAGAAAAAGAAATGTTATTTTTTTAAAAGCATGAACATTCTAAAAATCAGTGTGGAGGAACAGACACGTACCATAGCGACAGCCTTCTTGTCCACTCTTTCAGCCTTGGTGCCAACATCACTGCTGGCTGCTGACTTCTCCAATACTGCCTATGAATTGAAAGACAGAAATTAGCATAAAAACAGAGGAAGAAATAGATAGGAAACATAAAAGCATTAGGCACATCATTTGAATCCCAAGCATGCTACGCTCTTCTAAGACGAGGAGCCAAGGGAGCAAAACTGTCTGTGTCCTTGTCAATCCCTGCCAGTGAGCTCATGCATGTGTATGTGTGTGGGAGAGAGAGAGAGAAAGCGAGAGAGAGTGATAAGACAGTGACATCGTCTCATCAGTGAGGTGTTTCTAAAGTGTCCCAGATCTGCTTCAATAAAGATGTGTCCAGTCTATTTTTGACGAAGGCTGCTTTTGTTATTAAGAGCTTCTGAAAACCGTTCAACCTACCAATCAGGAAGCACTTTCATGAATATTTCCTTTCAGACCCAAACTCAAGTCAAGGCATTCTGCGCCTGAAACAATCCAGGTGAAGGAAATGAAGCTAATCTACGGCTTAACTCTACACCCGGGTCAAATCGGGCGTTATGCTGCACGTGACACAGCAGGTGAAAAAATGTGTTTGGCCGGCCTCACGTCTTAGACGAAGCACGCTCACCTTTCCATTTTGGTAGGTGTAGTATGATCAGGAGATCTATCTACGGTAGTTGGCAGGAAAGTGCAGGTGAAGAGAAGAGTGTGCGGTGCTGAAAGTCCATCTTCCTTTATACATTTACATTGTGAATGTTGGCTCAGATGATGGCTCTTAGTGGCAAAGTCATGCAGGTTTACAAATCCCATGACTTCACACACGGTCTAAATACAGACCAGTCCTGCATACAACGTGACACTCACAGGCTGCCCAGTGAACCAGAGAGCACTGGCAAGGACACCAAGCACTTTCCACTTCCCCCCTCTCTCTCTCTCTCTTTCTTCTAATGTGCGTTTCCTTGTCTCCCACCCACTTTGAGAGCGTATCTTTATTATATGACATTCTGAATTGTTTCCATGTCATTCAAAGCACCTGGTGTGTACTGTGTACAGTGGTGATAGAAACTGGAGGTGAACTTTGCCCCAGATTCCTCGCGCCTCCAAGTGGCGGTTGCAGGACAGACACACACATACACTCATGCCAAGAGGACACGTTACAACAACACATGCTTTTCCCTTCATGAGGTGTATATTATTAATATAAATTTGTCTTTTAAAAGAGCATGTGGAATTTAAACTTTAAGTTAATAACAATCTGATCCTCCTTACCTCGGTGCTCTGGCTAACATAACGACGCAGACCTTGCACAGCTACGACAGCTCCTGCTTGGCGCGGTGTCCTGATAAACAGAACAACAGAACATGCTAGCTATCTTAAACAACAACATATAAATACATTTAATGAGTATAATCCCAGTAATGGACTCACCCAGACACGGACTGGGGCAGTCGGAGCACAGCGTTACACAGCGCCGCATTCTGAGTCACCTTACGCACCAGCATGATTAGCCTTTAGCTTTTAGCTTGGAAAATAACTGTTTATTTACCTTGTTTGGAACCGGAAATGTCTCTCAAGGCACTCACGTTAAACTGCTGCAGATGTCCGAAGACAGCAAGCTCACAAATGACAACTTGAACGAACTTGGAAAGGCTGGCGGTTGTTCAGTAAATTCTTCCTATTATTCTGTCATACGTGTGTGACTTACTGCGCATGCGCATACAAACGCCATGCCCATCAATTCGTGCTACCGCTAAACTACCGCTACCACTATTCAACTTTTAAAAAATAGCTTGCATTCTTGCGTTTTATTTTACATATTTTTATTTTATTTATTTTTTTATCTATCTGGTGGATTAATATGAACAGTAACGCGGACGACTTGTTAACGGATTCTGCTTCCTTATATATATATATATATATATATATATATATATATATATATATATATATAATTTACTTGCACAGATGCAATACAATTAATTAAAGCCTTTATCCAGCTTCAGTCGCACTATATACAGTATATAACAAAGCAATATTACGTGCAAGTCTTATTAAAAGTTTATCTTTTCCTAGATATGCCGACACTATAGGAGCTCATGTACCGGAAGTTGGGCGGGGCCAGACCGTGGCTCTAAAGTTGCACTGATCCCAGACCTGTTTTAAGGGAAAATAATGAACAGTTTACGCCGATCAAGCCATAACATTATGACCTCCTGCATATTAAGTTGGTCCTCTTTTGCCACCTAAACAATAATGATCTTTTCTGCCACCCTTCTATTGGGAACACCATTAACATTTTCCTCAATTTGAGCTACAGTAACTCTTCCATTGGATCGGACCACATGGGCCAGTCTTCACTCCCCATGTGCATCAGTGAACCTTGGCAAGTTCAATAGTTTATCTTCCTTGGATCACTTTTGGTATGTCCTGACCACTGCAGCCTGGGAACATCCTACAAGGGCTGCAGTTTTATTTGACCCAATTGTCTAGCCATTACAGTTTGGCCTTTCTCACAGTAACTCACTCACCATATATACTACTTTACCCTGTATTCAGGGTCGTGGGGGGCCTGGAGTCTATCCCAGGAGGCTTAGGGCACAAAACGGGGTACCCCCGGGACGGGGTGCCAATCCTTCTTCCTATAGTTGATGTGTTGGAAGAACAAAAAATGGGAAAGCAGTAAGACTTTGACAAGTTATGATGGCTAGAGGACTGGGTCAGAGCAACTCCAAAACAGCAGCTGTTGTGGATGTTCCTGGTCTGCAGTGGAAGGAACCTGGTCTGATCCAGCTCAAATTGAGAAAAGAATTAATGCTTTTTGTTAGAGAAAGGTCTCAGAACACACAGTGCATCACTGTTATGGTGGCAAAAAAAAAGTGGACCTACTCAATAGTAGGTAGGTGATCATGGTTTTATGGCTGATCAGTGTACATCTTAAACTAGAATATCTATCTATCTATCTATCTATCTAAATAAATAAATAAATAAATAGGATTGAACGTTATAAAATATCTCATTCTTTTAGACTTTGAATTGTCACTTAACTAAGAACATTTCAAGCACTTTATCATTTTATTAACTGCAGTATGAGTGGACATTCAATAGGTGCAATTTATTTAAAGATCTAAACAATTATTAAGTAAAATTTTTATAAATGTCTTTTAACCTTACTTTCCTACTGAACCGAAACTTTATGTAACTAGTACTTTTATAGAAAAAATGATAATACTGTGTTAAAATAATATGCTGTTCTGGAATTACTCCAGGGGGTCTTGGGAATTTGGTTTTATGAAACTGGGGGAAATGATCAGTAGCCAGAGACCCACATGGCTGAGCGCACACACGCGAATAATGTAGTGCACTATTTGTCCACTAGAGGGCTTATGGGAAATCAGACAAAATCACACAATTTATTTGAAAATCTGTGATTAGCGGATTGTATGGAAGATGAAAGATCATATACGAAACCGAAAAAGTATTCTACTAACCACAACTACTATGAACCAGGATAGAGAGCATTATTTGAGCTTATGATTATTTATAAACCTGAATAGGAAATGTACAGTATATGACTAACTCAACTCATGGGCGTTTTTATTTAACTGGAAAAAAATAATAATTTAAAAACTTTGAAGTTATCAGAATCAGAGTTACATCTCTTATTACCTTCCACACAGGAGGACAGAATCTGCCATAACCACTCAGTCACCATGTTTGTATGTAAACTACCCATAAGGGCCACTGAACCTTGTATCAGATAGTCCTACGCGTTTCATCTGTCCATACACCTTTCAGTCCCAGAGTGACTTTGTTTTGTTAATTGTTTTTATTTTACCTGAAAAAGTGAAACTTATATAATATAAATTCATTACACATAGACTGATATATTTCCAGTGTTTATTTATTTTTTTTAATATATATATATATATATATATATATATATATATATATATATATATATATATATATATATATATACAGTATCTCACAAAAGTGAGTACACCCCTATTTTATTATATCTTTTCAAGGGACAATGCTAAAGATATGAAACTCTGATAGAATGTAAAGTAATCAGTGTACAGCTTGTATAATGGTGTATGTAAGTTGATGTCCCCTCAAAATAACTCAACACACAGCCAATAATGTCTGAACTGCTGGCACAGAAAGTGAGTACACCCCTAAATGAAAATGTCCAATATTTTGTGTGGCCACCATTAGTTTCCAGCACTGCCTTAACTCTCTTGGGCATGGAGTTCACTAGAGCTTCACAGGTTGCCACAGGAATCCTCTTCCACTCCTCCTTGATCACTTCATGAAGATGGTGGATGTTAGACACCTTGCGCTTCTCCACCTCATGTTTAAGGATGCCCCACAGATGCTCAATAGGGTTTAGGTCTGGAGACATGCTTGTCCAGTCCAGCACCTTTACCCTCAGTTTCTTCAGCAAGGCAGTGGTTGTCTTGGAAGTGTGTTTGGGGTCATTATCATGTTGGAATACTGCTCTACGGCCCAGTTTCTGAAGGCAGGAGATCATGCTCTTCTTCAGTGTGGCACAGTACATGTTGTCATTCATGGTTCCCTCGATGAACTGTAGTTCCCCAGTGCCAGCAGCACTCATGCAGCCCCAAACCATGACACTCCCACCACCATGCTTGACTGTAGGCAAGACACATCTGTCTTTGTACTCCTCACCTGATCGCCGCCACACATGCTTGACACCATCTGAACCAAATAAGTTTATCTTGGTCTCATCAGACCACAGGATGTGGTTCCAGTATTCCATGTCCTTAGTCTGCTTGTCTTCAGCAAACTGTTTGCGGGCTTTCTTGTGCACCATCTTTAGAAGAGGCTTTCTTTAGGGACGACAGCCATGCAGACCAATTTGATGCAGTGTGCGGCATATAGTTTAAGCACTGACAGGCTGGCTTCCCATCCCTTTAACCTCTGCAGCAATGCTGGCAGCACTCACACGTCTATTTTTAAAAGCCAACCTCTGGACATGACGCTGAGCACGTGCACTTAACTTCTTTGGTCTACCATGGCAGGGCCTGTTCTAAGTGGAACCTGTCCTTTTAAACCGCTGTATGGTCTTAACCACAGTGTTGCAGCTCAGTTTCAGGGTGTTAGCAATCTTCTTATAGCCTAGACTATCTTTGTGTAGAGCAATAATTCTTTCTTTCAGATCCTTAGAGAATTCTTTGCCATGAGGTGCCATGTTAAATGTCTGAGAGTATGACCAGTGTGAGAGCGATAACACCAAATTTAACACACCTGCTTCCCAAGGACACCTGAGACCTTGTAACACTAACAAGTGGCATGACAACGGGAAGGGAAAAGGGCTAATTGGGCACACTTTGGGAATTTTTATTTAGGGGTGTACTTACTTTTGTTGCCAGCAGTTCAGACATTATGTTGAGTTACTTTACATTCTATCAGAGTTTCATATCTTTAGCATTGTCCCTTGAAAAGATATAATAAAATATTTACAAAAATGTGGGGGGTGTACTCACTTTTGTGAGATACTGTATATATATATATATATATATATATATATATATATACACATACACACACACACACATACATACATATACACACATACATGCATACAGTGTGCATTAAATATATACTGTATGTACCTGTTTACTGAGCCCTACAAGCCACATTGGACAGCTGCTAAAAAGCACAGAGTGTCCACCACAGTATTAATAGTTCCCCTTTCTCCTTTGTGCATAAGGCTATCACCAGCTGTCTCAACTCTTGGTAACTTCGTCCCAGAATTTTAAAGTGTGTAGGGTATCAGCTACATCGTGAGTGGCCACTTATAACAGAAGGACTTTGACATAAAAACGGATTTCCTCTTGTTGACTGATTCATATTCAGTAACTGGCTTATCCTGATCAGTGTGGCAGTGGATCCAGAGCTTATCTTGAGAACATTGAGCAAATAATGGGAATACATACTGGATAGAATCCAGTTCACCCCAGAGCATCATGTACTAACGTAGTCACTCATTTAATTATGTCTAATAACAAGCAATCTGTGTATTGGCATATTTTTGTTTATACACAGAAAGCAAAATCATGAAAGGATTGACCTGTAGCCTTTTACCAGCTATAAGAATAATCAAATAAAATAAAGATTGCTTTAAAATACAAATCTAAACACTAATCTATGTTAAATAGACCATAAAATAAAGCAACATAATGAGCAAAAAAGCCTGCTAAATGTTTACGGTGTATTTAGTTTAAATATTGGATTTTCAAGAAGTCATGTAACATATAATTGGATGACGCGGGAATGTGAGGCAAATACACATAAAAAAGAAGTTTCAATACAGAATGTTCTCTTCTATTACAAATTTATTTTGAGTAAGAAACACAAATGTGACAATAAACAACATGGCACCAAAAGTGGCACTGTTCTGTTTAATCTTCATTTAGCACCTGTATGCTTTGATTATATCCATATATTCATTCATACAAAAATGATTATGTTTGTCAGTCTACAAACAACAAAAATAAGTAGAAATGTGAATTATGTAAAGTATTAAAAACTGTCTGTTCTACCCAGCATGAGTACCATTTTTGGCATTATTTCTCCCTCTCTGAGTACCACTGGCCGTACCAACTCCATTCTGTCAACATATGCAGCTGTGTTTAATGGTAAACTTTTTTTACCATGATTATTCTTCAGCCGACTTTAGTCCACAGTACCAGAGAAAATGACCGTCAAAGACTGTTTTATAATCCTGCAGTTCAAACCCTGTTTCACATTAGTCTATTATTTATTAATGGATTTAACACACTGAAAAGGTGTACTGTAAAGAACAGTAAACTGTGCAGAACTGTAAAAAAACCTTCAGTACTAGTTGCCATAATGGAAAAAAGCTTCCACTTCCATTTAAACATTTTAGCTGTGAAAGCTCATGGTTGCAAGGATTTGGGGAAATACAACTTACTAATACCACTTTATAGCTGCCTTACCAAAAACATCCAGAATCCTTTATAAACTAGATTCTTTTTTTTTTTTTTTTGTAAAAAAAAAAAAAAAAAAAAAAACTAGTTAAATTGTCTGCTTGTTGTTTTAGTTATTCTTTGAAAAGTAATGGAAAACATGATTTTCATGAGCTGTACTATTTAAACAAGCAAAAACACACCTCTGCAGGTAGTTTATGCAGAAACCAAAACACACATTTAGAGATCAAAAGAACTAGTGTTTGGAAAGGATGGGTTTTGCCAAGGCAAATATTTTCATAGGATATAAAGAGGCCTCAGATATTTTCCTATAATAATCAGAGTATAGTGCTCCCTGCATCATTTCATAAATAACTGCAGGAAAGAAAGTTTCAGGAAATGTTTAGAGGTGTTTTATTGAGAAACAAAAAAGAAGACTGCGCATTTAGGAAGGCCAGACCCTGTCATAGATTGTTGTGACTTTAAAATTACTTGATGTGCTAAATGTGAGTTGTGCAAGACGTCCGGTTTTACAGAAACCCTGTTCCTGCTGGCAAGGATAGATGAGCTATCCTGCAGCAATACCAAATGTTACACCTCAGTCGCTTACTGAATGCAGCTCACAGTTATTATATGATTCAGTCCCATAGAGGTTTCATTCATTAATTCAAGCACTCACTGGTTTACTCATCCGTCCCACACAGATGCGCTTATCCTGTGCAAACTTTCCCTACATGACATCCACAAAGAACTCACTGGGGTTTCCCATGGCCAGGTGAAAAGACTGCCTGGAGGCTGTGAGCTCAGGTGGGACAGATGCCAGGTCACGTGTGGGTGGAGCTCCAGGAGGTCCTCCAGGATTACTGGGTGGGGGCATGCCTGGGTGTAGCGCTGTGCCAGCTGTCTGAGGATGAGGAGCTCCCAGGGCCGGGTGTGGATGTGGGTGCTGTGGTACCATCATTACCATCATCGGGTTGTATGGAATGGGAATGCCAGGTGGATATGGAGCGAGGTGTGGGGGCGGTGCCCGATGATGTGAGCGCTGACTAGCATGACTGTGCTCACTTGGTGTGGCTGAGCCATGGTCCCTCCTTAGGCTGCTACGCACTGAGTATTCAGATTCGCTGCCACTGCCTGAGCGCGAGTCAGCTCCACCTCCATTGGGAGATTTGTCATCACGAGTGCTGCCAGCCACGGTACTGCCACTTTTACTACCCCTCCTCCGCTCTCCCTCACTTCGAGTGGAGCCACTGCTCCGACTCCCTGCACAAACGAAAGTAAATGAACCCATAAGTCATTAAAACGCATACATCTACACATGTCAGTCTGGCAGCAAAGAGCAGCAAAAAGTTTAGAGATTAATATTCTCACCCTCGCTGTGCTGGCTACCCGTGCTGCCAGGAGCATAACTGTAGCTGGAGAGCTCGTGGTATGGTGGGGGCTGGCTCGAATACGGGTGTGGGTACTGGTATGGGAAAGTGTGGAGAAGAGGCCACGGTGTCGCCCCTGGTAATGGCAGAGGGGCCAGTGTGTCTTGGTCTGAAGCTCCACTGGAACCATCGTTATCATTGAGGGACAGGTTGGCCATGTCTGTGATTAAAGAAGAGAACAGAGAATTGATCAATGCTTTTGATCACTTACAGATTATATCATATGTATAGTATAAACAACATGAATTACATTTCTCTTCCATGTAAGATCACAGATTAAAAACAATAGTTCTGTATTTCACAATAAACATTATTAACCATTCTGTTTCAGGAAACCAAAAAGTGTCACACTCACAGTTCTCACAGTCACTGAAGTCTCCAAAGATGTAGTAGCACTGCTCAGAGAAAGTGATCTTATTGACAGTATGTCTAATGAAACCAGCCTTCAGGAGGTTACTGGCATATTTACGAGCCTCTCTGCGATCCTGAAAGCCCTCTATGTGATGATAGAGCCACTCAACCACGTCTGAGCCTGCACACACACCATATCATCATTGTCTACTGAGCCTGTTAAATTGGCATTGCTTATCCAATACAAGCAAATAGTGTCTCTAACTTGTAGTAAACAAAGAAAATAAACTCAACTTTATTCCTACAGTATGCAAACCAATACCATTTGTTTTCTAATACAGAAATAGAAAAAGGATCTCATTTGAAACATGTTCCTTACCCAGGAAGGCATTAGGAATTGTGATCTTTAGCCACATTCTGTCTCTCACTTCAAGACCTGACTCAGGAGAGGCCATGGCCTTTGCCACAGATGCCATATCAGAGTGAAGAGATAGGTTAAACTCATCAAAACCTATCAATAAATTACAAAGAGAACAGCATGAGACACAAAAATGTGAAAGTCATTAGTCTTAAAAAAATAAGGAAAATCAGAATATATTGGCATAAAACATGTTTTAGAATATAAGAAATTGAGGAAAAACTGACAAACTCAGAAAAGATAACAACTAACATTAAAAGGAGTTAGATATAGCATATACATACGTTCAGTCTCAGTGACAGATGAGCTGGATGTGATTGTACTGCCTGGGTAAGGTGGGTATGCTCCTGTCATGGCTACTGAATGACTGACCCAGGCTGCAGGGTCTATCGGCCTAATAGGCTCGTCTGGCAAAAAGAGTGGAAACAAGAAACCTCTTACTTCAGGTAGCATTTCTTCTCTCTTTATGTACTTCCTGTCAAGCTGATGCGCTAAGCAACAAATGCAATCAACATGCAATACAAGGTAAACTGATCCTCATAAAAATCACATAATATAATGCAATTCAATTTTAAATTGAATTTGAAATGACTCACTACGTGGTAGTGTAAAGTAGCCTTGAGGTGAGGGGTCCCAACATTTAGCCACTGTTAGAGTGATGGGCCTGAAATGCATTTAGGAAACACATAAGCCATGTAACGCTACACATTAATGTGTCTTTAATACTAACAACAGTTAGATGCCTTACCCTGGTTTATGCACAATCTCTCGTAGAACTCTGACCGCATCATCATTGCTCATGTTCTCAAAATTAATATCGTTCACCTGTGAAATAAAAAATAACCTCACATTAATTCTATATAATAACATTAAACCACTTTCAATGCAGAGCTGACCATTTACAACATATTTACCAAACTTATCTATGTGCTCAATTTTCATTATGTATAAGCATTTGAGCCTAATTATATTTCACTTTAGGCCTATCTATATTTTCACTGTCCATCTATATTTCTTTAGCTCACAGGGTTGAAAATTCTATTTATATTATACACTTACTAAGCATTGGACCTATATTGGTTAGGACCTCACTTTGCTCTTTAAATAATGCAAATTCTTCATTGCACAGATTTCACAGGATGTTAGAAATGTTCCTTTGACGTTCTCTAACATGCTTACATCATTTAATTCCTACAGACCTTTCAGATACACTTTCATGCTGTAAATATCCTCTTGTAGCACACCCAAAAGGTGTTCTACCAGGTTCAGATGAAGTAATTGAAAAAGCCAGTGAAGAACCTATTGTCATGCTCATGAAACCAGTTTATGACTTTTACTTTGTGACATGGTGAATTATCATGCTAAAATACCTATTGGGAAATGGGTAAATAGTGGCCGTAAAGGGAAGTACATGGTCAGCAACAATACTGAAACAGGCTGTGACAGTCAAGTGTTGATTGATAGGTATTAACAGGCCCACAGAGTGCCAATGAAACATTCCCCACACCACTGCTTTGCCTCCATGAACCCATTAAAAAAAAAACTCCTTTATGCGTTGCCCTGCTGCCACACAATTGGCTAATAATTGCGTGAATAAGTAGGTGTACCTAATATAGTGCTCGGCATGTGACCTCACATACACCCACCCAAAACCAGTCCAGATCGTTTAAAACAATAACCCAAAGAGGAATTATCTTTGAGTAATTAGTCACACCCACACCAAATTTCAAATATTCCCTGCCTCTCATTTCCTTTCTCACCCCCAAACACACCCACACACAATTTCTCTTACCTGTAGCAGCATGTCCCCAGGCTCGATTCTCCCATCAGCAGCCACTGCTCCGCCCTTCATTATGGAGCCAATATAGATGCCTCCATCTCCTCGCTCATTACTCTGTCCCACAATACTGATGCCCAGGAAATTATACTTCTCTGTTAAACATATACACACAGACAAGGAAATCAATAAACAGACAGGCTCCTGGTGACCAGTAAACACCTTTAGGAAACATCAGCATATTAATGTGCATTACTATAATTGAACCATAAAATACTGGGTAA
Organism: Clarias gariepinus; assembly: GCF_024256425.1. Taxonomy (NCBI): domain Eukaryota; kingdom Metazoa; phylum Chordata; class Actinopteri; order Siluriformes; family Clariidae; genus Clarias; species Clarias gariepinus. The sequence continues at coordinate 25,961,881 of NC_071100.1, read as the reverse complement.
TAAAACTAAAAAACACATTTGTCCCAAAAGAAAATGCCATTAATCTGAATACAATAAAAACCTACTAACCCATGTTGAGGGTGACTGTGATGATATTCAACGACATAGTTGAGTCTGTCACACTACTGAAAGATGATGCCTGCAAAAGTAATATTTAAAATAAGAAAAATAGAAAAGCCTAAAATCCAGAACTAGGAATCTGATGATAAAAGTGAGGAGTACCCTCTCCAGCCTTGGAGGACGTTGTTTCCTGCGTCTGCGGTGTCGCTTTAACAGTCTAGAGGCAGTGCTCTGTTCTGTTGAACTACTAAACCTGCACAGAGAAAATAACCTCAGCATCAGGCAAACCGAGAGCAGAAACACAAGCATTTGAAAGTTGTACAAATTCATTAGTGTCAGTTTTTAAGAAGTGTAACATGCGTCATTCTTTATTTATTCCTGTGCTTCGTACCTGCTCATGGTGTCATCATCATCGGAATCACAGAAGCTGGTAGTTTCTAGTTCACTGCTCATGACTGTAGTGGCACTTTCGTAACCTGCCAAATGCCTCTCCATGCGTGATTGGCCATTCATACGTGACCCTAAAGAGGAAAAAAAAAAGAAGGGAAAAAAAAAAACACACAAAAGATTATGTGATTTTTTCCTAAAATTTTCATCAACGGTTTATATCTGACAAGACACAGGACATATCTCACCATGCTCCATGCTCTCTCTGTGGCGAGGCCTCTCTCTCCTGAAGGACACGACAGACTCAGTCTCTGTCTGTTCATCCAGCGTCTCCACACTGCCTGCAGCATTCGGACTACAGCACCAAATAAACACAAACATGCATTCATTTCATGTCATGGAGTTTAAGTAACATGTATAAACTGTATAATGATCAAAGATGATCTTAAGGCTGCAAGTTATTAGTAAAACATAGCAACACTGTTATTAGTGTGTGGAGTGTTTACTGTAGAGATCTACATAACTAAAAGATCATGAAATCAACTGGCAAAACCATTTACAATAATAATAAAATATTTATTATGAATTAATTAAATAATTGTGTCTTCTACTTGTTTTTTTTTTATTTTTAACTATTAGTTTTTTTTTTTTTTTAACTATTAGTACTTAGAATGTTGATTGTAAAGCTTGCTAATAATAAAGAAGAAAGAAATATATCCCTACACACCTATACTAACTTAAATATTTATAAGTATTTGTTCCAACTTTGGCAAACAGGCAAGTTGCGCCAGCAAGGTGTGTGGGCAAAGTCCCATACAGTGGTGCACAGTTGGAGTGTATACATGCAAAAGTTCTAACTTCATTGCACCAACTTTAAATAACACTGTTGACTGAGATCATGATAGTGTGCCAGGTACAAATCCATGGGTCAACAATATTTAAGTAAAAGGGTCTAAGAGAGCTTGAGAAGACGCCTACTGGAATGAGGGGGGTCTTGAGTCTCCGATGCCCCCAGTCCTCTCAGCTGGTGGAGGAGGAAGAGGGGGAGGGGGAGGTGACGGTTGAGCTCGGACCTCCACTGGAGGTGGCGCAGGTTCTGCTGCAGGAACATCTGAGGACACAAGCTAAAAATAAAAATAAAACTGCATTATTTCTAAACGTAAGCTCATTTAAATGTTCAAATACTGGTATGTTAGCTCATCCATGTAATGCATTATTTACACATATTTGTGCCTGTATTAGACAGAGATAATGTCATCTACGAGGAATACTGGAGATCAATGAGAATTCAGCCCTCATAAACATATCATTTTAAAAGTCCATGTGAAGTTGGGAGGCTGGCTGGTAGTTGAAGAGAGAGTTTTAACATGTTATTGAGGTGTAACCTGTGTTTACTGACCAGATCGAGCTTCGAGGGTTAGTTTAGGTGCTTTCTAACTATATGTATTAAACTGAAATTTAAATAGCATTCATTAGACCTGTGGAAAGAGGTTACTATGTGCAGTCACTTTCCACATGTTCCCTGGAGCCAGGGAAAAAGCTTGAGTGAGCTTGTAATTTTTCAAGAATAGCACACAATCATTTCACATTTAAACACACAGCACGAAATCAAAGAAGTGATTTAAAAAAAAAAAAAAGCTTCTGGGAATAAATGATCTTCAACACTGACCATAACATCACACATCTGTAAATAGTACTTAACCAAAAAATAAATAGAATATCCTGACTTTCTGTGTGTGACTGTCTCCTGTACTGTGTTTAGTTCAGGTTGACTACTGAACGCTTTTGAATATGGTAGGGTGATGACGGAAACAATATGTTACACTTATTTTGTTTCACTTTGTGACCACTGTTCCTTTAACTCAGAAGAACTTTAAAGCAGGGTGAGTGTACTTTTGAACTCATAATCATGTCTTTTAAAAATGTACTGACAGGTTTAGCTACCCTTAGACTTTTAATGTTCGTTATTTCGAGTAATTAGAGGTTATACTTGTTTTTTGGCCAGTCATTACTGTCAGTAGTAATCTTACATGAGCAACAGATGGATAACTATTAGGCTGGAAACACTGCAGTATTTCTTTCAGTTGCAGCAGAATGAAATCTGATGGCTGACGTTGTTTCAATTGTTAAGTTGTATCTTTCCATGAAACCCAGGGAAAACCTTGTCCAGAACTTAAACATTAGTATTTATGACCTAAACAGAAATGAGCACTTTGTCTAACCCAATAATTCAGAAACCCAAGTAATGGGGTGGAACAAAAAGTAGAAAACATGTTCTTTCTATTGTTTGTGCAGATGTGTACTCTTGGCATACGGAATATGACCTATAGGGTATGTAATTAATAAAATAATTTATTTTTTGTGATCACATATTAAAAATATTACTGGTAAATGACAGCTATTTGGCTAAATCATAAGTGTATGTGCTTATTAAAAATATAAGCAACTGCAAAGACAGGGCTGCAGGTCACAAATATCCAGTGTCTATGGAAAAAAGAAACTTACAAATAAATCAGCTTTTCAGTAGCTGTCAGCATACAAGAAATGACTTGGTGTTCCCTGAGGCTGTTAGCGCTGCTTAGCTTTACTTTTACAATAATGAAAATGTGTAAAAAAAAGGAAAGAAAAAAAAAAAGAAATGTTAATTAATAGCACTACTACTTAAAAGATTCTACTTAAAAGCATAAAATAAATTATTTTAAAGAGTTGGCTAAGAGACTTTGGACCTTTCAAAAAAAGGGGGGGAAAGACCCACACACTGACCAACTCTTTTAATAGGGTTAATGGATTCTGTGCTATTGTGCACTCTCTCTCCAATGAACATGAAATATCCTGATGCCGGTATAGCGTTTCTGTCTCGCTGGGTTTAGTTTCATCCAGGCCTTTTGATTAGGGAACATGCTTTTCACTGGAAGCTTCTAGTGCAGGCTGGGTTTCAGACTCCGTGTGAAAGACCGAGACAAACACTTTTAGAGCTCTTTAAGGTTAGCCTAAGACACAAACATTCTGGATCTACCAGATTGTTTCAGTGTGAAGTAAATTATTAAATTATTCTAATACGATTCAATTAAGTTTTATTCATATTGCGCTTTTAATGACGTCCTTGTCGCAAAGCAGCTTTATAGACTAAAAAGAAAATCCAGGGAAATGAGTTTGAAATATGTAGAAATCAATTATTAGGTTTCCCCTGATGATCAAGCTAAGGGCAAGGATAACACTTCCTGAGATAGCAATAGGAACAAACCCTGAGAGATACCAGACACAACACATTTGACCCATCTGCTTTTGATTGGAATTAATTCACTATATATTTTAGGGACAGTCTTAAAATTCAACTTATTCATTATGAAATGCTGAGGAAACCAAATAATTGGGATATTTAGTGATTTTTTTCACGCATTTGATTTGCAAACATAAGATGCACATCAATACAGTACACTCTGTTTCCTAAAAAAAAACAAGAATAGCAAGGAAATGCAGGAAAGATGATACAGCTGAGTCAGGTACATACCCAGGAAACCACTCGTCCATTAAAGCAGGGCAGCTTAGCGTTGTCATCAGAAATCTCTTCCTTGACCACTCTGGAAAGAAAATAGCGACCAATTAGTAAAGAACTGATAATAATGGCTATTACGATAATGCGTCGGATAAATTAATGCTTAATAAGGATCACTAATCCAAGGTTTCCACTTCCAGTGTTGAAACTTAAAGAAAGTTAAGAATACTCTCATTCTTTTCCCCTTATCCACCCCTCACAACAGTGAGTATTCTGCAGACATTTTTCTCCTTTTGCATGTACAATTTTGTTGAGTCAGTTAATATGAACTGCATTTAGAGCATGTGATAACTTAGCAAAAGAAATCAAACTGAGCCATTGTTTCAAGCCAGCAACAGCTTATATACTGATTACAGCTGGCTGGCTTCATGTGTCTCAGAGGAAGCATGTTAGTCTTCACCTTTCCCTGATGGTAGCTGATGTATGGCATGTAAGATCAGGCCAGTGGGTGGAAACCAGCAGATGATTAGAGGCAAAAATGGGTGTGATGGTTGCAAATTTACATAGAACTTCGTTAACAGAGTAGATAATTTCTAAAACATTTCCAGCATACAGCATTTATACAAACATAAGAAAATTCTTCCTTAAGTTGTAGTTGTTGTTCTGCAAACATATTTTTATGCTGGTTTAACAACACACAATAATCCTGGAGGGAAACACTCCCATCAGGAGGGAAATGCCTCATCATAGGATAAAGGTGATTAGTCAGAAGGGTTTTGTATTAATTTGGAATGTCTTTTCGCACTAAGGCACGGGTTCTCAACTATGTTTACAAGACTTTTAACCCTTTAAAAAAAGTGTCTTCAAATCTTAAAAATGTATTTTGCCTGTGTTTACAAAATGTACAGAAATGTCAAAGTTTAAATGCAGCAATGATCAGATTGCTTACTGAATAACTTGATGCTTTGCAGTAGCACATAAGAATTAACACACAATACAGTATAATATGCATTAAACACGCTTTATTAATGCAGGTAATACATGTCTAAAAAAAATACACCCATTTAGTATGTTAACACAGAGTCTTGTTTTGATTTTTAAGCGTCCATGCTTTTCTCTTTTTTTTCCCTCCATTTTGTTAACATTTTGCCCATTTTGCCACCAGCTTGCAGGAGCCCACACCTGAACCAACTGGAGAGGATATGGGCTGGCATTTACTTCGTCAGAGACACCTGAAACCAGCCGCTGCATCTTCCCAAACTGCTGCTCACTGCAAATCACATGACAAAGTATCTCTCTTTGAGGAAGCACCAACTGCCCTCATCAGGAACCATGAGCTCATTGGATATATGAATAAATGATTAGTATCGCTGTGATTGACAGGGGGAGAGAGTAATCATCTTAATGATTAATCATCGTAATTGTAGTCATATTACACACCCAGCAATCTAGCCTAATTTTTCGAAAAGTTTCTGTGAAAGTCCAAACATAATTTACCTGGATACATAAAACCGGCCAGATGTATAGCTAATGGACTGATAACAGGTTTAAACCTCCATAAGTTTAGCGCAGCACTTAAGTAATCTTTGGGTTAACTTTCAAAATTAAATAAGGTTTAGAATATTGGCTGTAAATCCACTTTGCATTTCTAGGACATTTTATTTATAGATTTAGAACTATTTTAAATAATCTTCAAACTAATGTACTTAAGTAATGTGCATGCCATGTGCATGCAAGTGTGCTTCACTTATAGATGTCATCTTCATCTACAAGTGAAATTTAAGCCAATCTGTGGCCCTTTGTCAGTCATAGACCCAGTGGATGAACATATAGACTGGTGGTAGAAAGTTGATCCCTCAAAGTTTACTAACTGGGAATGGAAGCTTAATGTTAATTAATGCTTAATGAAGCATAACGCATCAGCAAATCTTACCACGCATGTGAGGCAAACGAGTGCAGAAAGAATATACTTATGTCAATGTGACAGAAACAATCAGATCAAGTGTCTGGCTAATATTCTCCTATTAAATGGATTATGAATGGCTTATACCAGCCTCTCATTCAGATTAACAATTCATTCTGATCAAGCAGGATTTGTTCAGTCTGTTCCAACTGAGAATAATTGGGTTATTATTCTGATTATTGGTGGAATAGGATGGCGCATGCTAACACAGCTAACAATTTACAGATCATGTTGGTGATAAAGAATAAAATCACACTGTGGCTTTTACTTCAGTAGGAGCATCATTGTGTGAAAGGCATTGAATCCAGACGTTACCGGCTGTGACCTTGTGTTCAGTCTGTTGCTAATAAAATTACGCCCACACACAAACAAGGATGTTTTCATCATGTGCACATGAGGGCAGATTCACAAATTTTGGAGTATTTAGCAACTTATTGCATAACAGCTTGTAAATCAGAATCAGAAATTGATCCTTTTTTAGTTTTATAGCAGTATAAGGCTGCAGACCAAGGCTGATGCCACATTCCTCCCAGTCCACAGCAGCCTAATCGAATCTGCAGCAGTCTATTTCATGTAGCATATTAGAATGCTACGAAGCAACATTGCCCTGATTGACCATTGTTTCTTTAAACATACTGAAACACTTAAGGAAATAAGACACATCTCCTACTACATTACTCAGACTTTGTTGTTCTCGGGAAAGGAGGTTAACATATGTCACAAAACAAAAATCCTCAACAAAGGAATGTACATTTGTACAAAATGGCATTTATCACCTGATCTTGGGTGCAAAAAGTCCTGATCACTCATACTTGAAAGCTCAATGCATACCAGTATACTGTGCAAATCTAGGTTATGAGATACGGTGGTGCAAAAATAGACTGAAGCACAAGAGAATGTGGGAACAGAGATATGCATCGAAGAGAGAGAGAGGGAGAGGAATGATCCTGCTCAAATCCAAGGCTACAGTGCTGTGGAAAATACATTAAGAATGAGACAAGATGAAAGTGGCAACCATCGGCAACCATCCCCCATCCTTTCGTCTCTCTCCTGCTCTCTCCCTCTCACATGCTCTCTCGCTCTGCCCTTCTCTGTCTCGTTCTCCGTGTTGATTCTGCCCAGACACCCAGCAAATGGCCTCTCTCCAACTCCACTACACCCCCGACGCCACACACACCCCGCTCCAACCCTTCTCTACCACACACAGGCAGGCTGACAGCTGGCTCTGCGCACAGCAAATCAAAACAGCAGCATCAGAGAGAACCTACTTCTCTACGTTCCCCTCCACCACCCTATCACCTTACAGCCCATCTATGCAGTTCTACAATTCAACAATAACACACGTCACATACACGCACACCAGGCCCATGCTACTCGACACCACAAAGCAACCAGATAACAACTAGGAGGAAATACAAACTATTCTTGAAATTCAAATGCTTTAATTATTACTTCTCTACGTCTACTTAACCGGTCCCTTTACTAAAGGCTCATTATTTATGCTATTCATCCGTGTCCCAAATGGCACACTTCCGGTCATCCCTGAACGTTGCAACGTGTTACGATTTTCACCCTCTGCTTTTAAGGATGCTTACAGGTAGGTACCCTTAGAACGTTTCACACTTGGCACGATTGATTTGTGCTGTGCCCAAGAACGATTGCTTCCCGTTCCCATTTTCCAGTGTTAGTAGTATTCGTAGGGGACTCTTAGGGACAGCAGGGGGAAGTATGCATCTAGTTTGTTTGCGAGACGTTTTTAAACACATAAGAGAAGAAGGGAACTAGGAGGTCAATCTTCACGCTACGCCCAATAATATTAATATTTCAGTGTGCCTTGTGCACCTTCCTACTTTAACAGCTATGGCCCTGTAGGGCAGAGGATGTGTTTGGCATGTGCTACATGCACACAGACTTTGGAAAAGACAGACAGTAGTGATAAGGTCGAATTGTAAACATCTGTCCAGTTACGTGAACAGGTAACGTTTGGCTTTTATATCTGATTCGATCAGTGCCCGAGTATGCCTGACCATGCATTCCACTGGGACACTTGCCACGGTTCTCGAGCCCAGAAAACTTGTGTTCTCACAAATCAAAATGAGCCAGACTTTGGGGTCTCTTCTTGGAAACGATTCTGGGTAACTCATGTGAAATCACCCTTATTTTTGCCTAAAGGGAAGAACCTTACTAATGCAGACAAAGCAGTGAACTCTTACTGACAACCCCTGCAACACTTTGATTAAGGAACACTGATTATAGTAGATGGAGTTGTAGGAATTCAAAAACAATACAGTGGACCCTACTGTCAGAACTGTCTGTATGTAAGAATAATATTTAAAAGTCTCATAAGTATGTGGTGCCAAAATATTACTGAGTAGCTGTGACACAGAACTGTCTGTTTTGGTAAAGAGCTTGATGAAATTACCCTAAACTTCAATTATCTCTGGATGAACAAAAAAAGGAGATCTAGTCTATGCAATGCATCAACACATACACACTAAGTAGGGATGTATAATCTTCCAAAAAGTTCCCCCCCAAGAGTTTATATGACTCATAATGGTGTTATTTGAAGCAAGTGTACTAAACCTTTGATGCTGGCCAACTACAATGTACTTTTCTGCTTTACTAATATACACCAACCAGCTATGACAATAAAACCATTATATTAAAACCACCCAGGATGTGGGTTGCCCTTGTGCCAGTGAAGTGGCTCTGGAAAAGCTTCTGGTGATATCCAGTGGTGTCTGGCACCAGGACGTTGGCAGAGGATCCTTTGGGTGCTGCGGGTTGCATTGTGGGGACTCCATGGATTGGACCTTTTTGTCAACTGCATTCCATGGATGCTCGATCAGACTGGGATCTGGGAAGTTTCAAGGCAGGGATACTAGTCTAAAGCTCTTTGCCTGCTCGGCCGCGTGTGGGAATGCGCTGTGGTTTTTAAGCTAATTTTGCCGCAGGATCAAATTGGGCAGGCTGGCATCTGGCCCCTACAGACATGGGGAAGCCTTGGATGCCCATGATCCTGTCACCAGTTTGCTGGTGTAGGTGGTGATCAATGTGACCTGTTGATGGTCATAATGTTATGGCTGCCTGGTGGGCCATCTGAACATAGTTTTTTTTTTTTTTTACAATAATTTGTCTCTGTTTAATTTCCCAGAAACCTGCAAATTAAACCTAGGTAGTAGTTAATAGAAAAACCAAAACATTTATGTTTAACACGGAAAGGTGCTTAACAGCATCTTTCCATGTTAAACATAAATGTTTTGATTTTGTACATAATCCCTGACTTATAAACAAACTTCCAAAACTTACTTATAAATGGTAGTCCACTTTAATAAAAAAAAGTAGTTAACTTTACTAAGGCATGGGTTTTGGAGAAAATCTTTTCTTCACTATAGAAGCTTTTGTCTAGTTAGCGAACACAGATTGTCCACATTAGAGAACGGTTTACGTTTGGACCTGGAGATACACATTTCTGACAGGTCCACGGGATGAGCTTCATTAGGCCAAATTCGGGATAAAGAGGGGAAGGAATGAGCCTGGATTTTTGCAGTTCACCCTCAAAAGTAAGGAAAGTAGGATTCACAATATGACAAACAGGGGAGGAATTGAACTTTCCTTCAAGAGAGACTTGCCAAAAAGCACCCCCCCCCCCCTACAGATGTAGTCTACAAAGTTAATGTGCCCAAGTCAGCTCATGATTCAGTGTTTTCTTTCTCCAGGCTGCATCCCGCTTGTCCTTTACACACACACACACACACACACACACACACACAGATTGTATCATTTATGTTGTGTCGATTACTGTACTCGGTCTGACGTTTAATCCAAACAAATAAGACAAATACTCTACATCATGCTAATTAGATCGGTTTTCAGCAAACCTACACTTTTTCTAAACTCAGCTGTTCAGTCAGTTAAAATGAGACACGCAGCTCGGATGTGCATTTTGTTTTCATGTAAACAGAAGATTCCTGCACTGATACTTTTCTACCTTGAAACAATGCACTATAAAAGCTCGGTCTCTCCGATGCCCGTGAAACTGTCAGCGTTTCCTGTGAAAACAAACCACGGATTCTTTTCTTTCTTTCTTCCTTCCAGTGTAACACTCGACCACACACATTCTCTCTCTTATTTAAAACGAACAGGAATAAAAGAGCGTAACGTTTTTCTCTGGTTACTTTGTAGCGCTAGGCTTGGCGAGCTCGTGTCCATCCTCTGCACGGTAACACACACACACACACACTGAGCCCCCACTCACTCTCTCACTTACCCAAAGTCCTGGTCCATAGACTTGAAGAAGAATTTGTAGTTTGGTTTGTTCAACACTTGTTTGAAATCCAGTAAAGTGATTTTCTCCGCCGCGATGGGAATCTTCACCAGATACGGCGTCTCCTCTTCGTCGATGTGATAAATTATTTTGGTTTCCGCCATTTCTCCAGCCCAAAATTTTTTTTCCCCCCTCTTGTTCCTCAGAAGTATGTTAGGGAGCTAACCGGCTAACGCTGGCTAGCTAACAAGAGGTGGAGGAGGAGAAGGAGGAGGAGGGGGCGACCCGAGGTGCAGCCTACCGAGCAACACTTCTTCGGCCAAAGCTTTAACAACAACAAAAAAAGAGAGTTTAAATACTAAATCCCTACCTCTGTCGCAGCCTCAAAGTCGAAAACGCATCCCGGCGATTTTGGTTTACTCTACGGATGTCTGCTTTTAAACGAGAATAAGAAGAGACGCCTACTTTTACTCGGGCAGCCCAGGCCAGCTTCCCACCGCAACAACTTTTCTCCAACAACACCAGTGGAGGGGGAACTGGCGCTCGTGCGGCTCCTCTCCAGCGCAGGCCAACGCGGCGCGTGACGTAACGGAGCTCCAAATGCACGCGCGCTCCCGACCGGTTCCCGAGTCCCTACCTAGACCGAGCATTCCCGATGTCTCCCAAAGTCACTGCAGCGAACTGCACTCAGAAATGCACAAGTAGTAAAAAATCATGCATAATCCACGTCATATGAAAATATCACTGTTTTAACTTATAAATTCCCTTAGCTGGATTTTTTAAAAAGTCAATCATACACTTGAGCATAAAATCTTTCCCTGATTATGTACAGTCATAAAAATAAATGTAGCCCAATTAGACACACGAGAAACGTTCAGGTCAAACAAGGACTTTTGATTGCACAGAATAACAGAACACCTTTATGAGAGATAAACAACTACCTTTAGGTGGCGTAGTGGCTTAATGGTTAGCACTCTCGGCTTCTCACACCCCACCCCCCTACTGGCCTTGTTTGATTCCTGCCAGTGTGTTATGCACAATACCAAATAAAATGCATAGAGTTTGCATGTTCTCCCTGTGCTTGGTAAGTTTTCTCTCACAATCCAAAATCATGCAGATTAAGCTAATTGGCATTCCCAAATTGCCTGCAGTGTGTGTGTAAGTGTGTGTGCGTGTGTGCCCTGTGATGAATTGGCATCCTGTCCAGGGTCTACCCCACCACATCCCCTAAGTCTCCTGAGATAGGCTCCAGGTCCTTGTGACCCTGAATACAAGATAAAGCTGTATAGAAGATGAGTGATTGAGTGAGATGATAAGTAAGTAAAAAACTCTCATTATTTCTCTATATAATTCCATGCTACATGTTTTACTAGTGCTTGGATACCATCAAAGTTGAAAGTTTTCTCACTGCACTGGGGCCATGATCGGACAGTCCTGCCAGACTGCCTGTTTCATGTCTGAAACAATGGCCTCCCAGGAACTCCTTTAATAGCCCAAACATGTGTAAATGGCAGTGATTCACAACTGGGTTCCTATAATGTAAAAAGTAGTGTTCGTGAATTATCGTGTGGACATTTTCCTCAGACAGAATGTTCACCTAATACATACAGAATTTTTTTTACCTACTGATACACTTTATGTCCGAAAGTTTATAAAAACCTATCCTGACCCTCAAAATTTGCATAGAATGTCCTTGAATGCTGTAATAACTGATGGCACTTAGGTAATAACCTAGTAACCCAGTGTAAGTATCTATCCAGTGCCGAAAACTTCAAAGCACTTTTTGTAAGTCGTTCTGGATAAGAGCATCTGTCAAATAGCTAAATGTAAATGTAAATGCAATGTTACCTTCACTGGAACTAAGGCGACCAAACCTGTGCCAGCATTGCACAAAGCAAATCTATAAAAACATGGTTTTCCAAGTTTGGCATAGAAGAATTTGAGTGGCCTGCACAGAGCCTTGAACTCAATCCTGCTGTATATTTTTAAGAAAAAACTGTGCCCAACTGTGACCTAATTCATTAGTACCTGATCTCATGAATGTGTCTGAGTTGAGAACAAATCCCCTCAGCCCCCCTTCAAAATTTAGTAGAAAGCCTTTCCAGAAGGTTAGATGCTTTTATAAAGATTTATAATACAAGATGCGACTGGTTTCCACAAGGCTTACCCGAAAAATAGTTTATCATAGTATATTACATGTGAAGAAACATGTGAAGGTTAATTTTACCATGTTATGCCCTGTATTTTAATGCAAGTAGGGGTGCCAAATAGAGTATATGCAGTCCATAAGAATAGATCAATGAGGAACAAGGACTCTTTAACAAATCCAATTTGTTAAAAAAAGAAATAATAAGTGTTCTATATCTATTCACAGTAAAAATCTTTTTTTAGATTTGTTTATTACATGGTACTTACAAAGTGAAAATCCATAAGCGGAGGGCTTGCATATTAAAGTCTGATTTGCCTTCATTAGCTTGTTTGCACTGCTGTTGACATCTTGGTATGTTTAAATGTGCTTTACTGAGTTGCCCATTACTTAAAAAGTTGCATGCACTGTATATTTACTTTGACAAGTTTTTTTTAGGCCATGAAAAATTTAAAGAAGGTAAAAGTCTCAGCCAGTTTGCTGAGACCAGGTATCAGGGGAAAAAATGTTTTTACAAGATCTTAACACTGATCTAGAGATGGGAATGAAAAGATATACTGTATGCATTTATTATTACCAGTAAATATACAGAAATGAACAAATGAGAATAAGATTTAATTATATCCCTGTTAGGAAGCTGAGGTCAGAGCGCAGGGTAAGCCAGGATACAGCACCTCTGGAGCAGGTCCTTGCTCAAGGGCTCAACAGTGAAAGCCTGGCAGTGCTAGGACTCGAACCCCAACCTTACGATCAGTAGCCCAGGTAACCCACAGCTTTAACCGATTGAGCAACCACTGACCCTGTATTTTTGCATTGCTAAAATATACTTAAATAAAACAACACAAGGAAATCTGTTAAATGGCAAAAATTATAAACTTTTAACATCAAGAAATATCATTTTATTATTTTAGTTTTCATATCATAACTTACACACCTGACCTTTTTTGCTCCTTGTGCTAGCGAATAAGCATCTGTAAAACCATGTAACCTAAATTCTAAAAGTAAGGTTAAAGATTTATTTTTTTTTGCATTCAGTGTACTGTAAAAGAAAAAAAAGATTATTTGTAAAATGTACTTTAGTGCTTGTTGCTTTTTCCCCCTTCTTTGCTATACCCATAATTTTACATTAGTTAATTAAGTATTTAATGATTTTGGCAAACATGAACTCAAGCCGTAAGTTATTAATTCATCAAAACTTTGTAATGTTCCAGGTGAGGGGAAAAGCAGGGTTCTACATTCCACCAGCTGGAAATAATTTCCTCATAAACCTTACCCAATAATTCATTTTTTCTTGTGACTCTTCTGTGTTTATTTTACAAATAAAAGTCTGTTATACACTGCCAATGTTTGAAAGTTATATATAAAAAAGTACTGTTTACAGAGCAGTTCTGTTGTCAACCTTATATTTCTGGAGTTATACACTCTCACTGTGGATAACACACGCAGGTCCAAAAGGATAACATGAAACTATTCACTTAATTCTTTACACCACCACTATGATTTTGACATAAAGTATCCAAGAAGCAATTGATGTATAAACCTTAATCATTAATTCAAAGGGGTTACCAAAAAGTCCCTCTATTTTTACAAGTTTAAAAGTAATTAGACAAACTAACAATCATAAATATTAGGATTATGTTTAATGCTTGCATTCAAAATCTTTGTAAAATTTCCTTCCTCCCCTGAGGTGCCAGGCCTTTACCGCAGCTTGCATGTGGGTGTTTCTGCTTTCAGTCCTTTCTTTATTAAGTAGAACATTTCATTTTTTCACCTCTGTTTACTTTTTCATGCATGTTTTTCTGTAATTATCCATCTGGACTGTGAAACTCTGGTTATCGGTCTTGTAGCATTTATTAGCATCAGCACTTCAGATTTCTTCTATTAGCAGTCACCTGATAAATAAGCATAAATGCCCATGCTATAAAACTGTCTCCACCATGTTTGACTAAAGGTGTGGTATGCTTTGTAACATGAACCCTTTGATTACTTCTTCATACAGTACCTCTTTTTTCCTATCAGTTTAATCTTCCTAACTGGTTAATCTTGTATTAGCCATCACTTGATTGTCACCTTTAAGTTGTTCAAATGCCTAGAAAATAAAGAGAGTTTGAAAAATGTCTTTATTTCCTTAAAAGGTTTTTAAACTAATTTTAGATATTTATCTACACTTTCAACACACCTTTATTTTTATTTTTTTTTATTTTAAATCCACTGACATGGTCTACAGAGGTTAAATATAGACATTGTTTCACTGTCCAGATAATTATGGAACTGACAGGATATTCATTGGTATAAAAAAAAAACAGCCTCAATATTTTTCTCTTAAATAACAGGAGATGGAATACCTAACAGTACATTGACTAATTATTATCTAATGATAGCTAATAGTCCACAAATTTATAAAAATAAAAAATCCATCAATTTAACATCAAGATGTATTTAGTTACACAATATAGATGTCCTGTGTTTTAGTTCATTCACTATAATATAATTTCATACTGATTCAATGAGTATAAATGTGGCCACAAAGATGAATCATGGTGGCAGCAGTCACCTTACCACATCTGTCCTTATTTAACTTATATTGACTTACGTATCATTGTTTTTATATTTCAGCTGTTCTGACCGAAACCGCTTCAGAATTAGAAATATAACAACCAACACAATAAGGTCATTAAGCACCGAGTAACAAATTAAATAATCTTTTAATTAGGTGTCATTCTAGCATGCTATTTTACTTATTCCTTGCAATTCATTGACTTAAAATTTAGAAAGTATACACACAATTATAGACACACAATTGTATTCAATAAAAATTTTTGAAACCTTTTTTAATGTAATTGTTGGCTCCAAAATTCAATAACAATGTAATAACTTCCATTTTTTTTATTTGACAGAAAATGTGACTCCGTAGTAAGGATGCATTTTAAAACCACATTAGTTCTATCACATACTCATAGAAACATTCAATTCTGGTGGAGCCACAAAACATACAGTACAGTAAATGTGTTACACAAGTTATACTGGGTTTGGACGTTTTTATCCACTGGTATCAGTAGGACTAGTGAACACTGAGCAATCTTGAACATGTTAAAGTTACACCAAAGCATCACTGCATCGTTCAGTGCATTGTAGTGAAAAAAAAAAGAAATGAAATGTGAAAGTGTATTACTAGAAAAAAAAATCTTCATCTGGTAAAATATAAACGCCTCTATGATATCCACTAGAGGGCAGCATTTCATAGTATTTAACTCGCTTGGTAGCAATAGTAGTGAATGGATAATGAGTAAAATGATCTGACATTCCTTAATGACAATTTAGTATTTTTTTTCTATCTGAAATTAATTTAAATATGTGAAATAAATGTCTGGTTGAAGAAAAACTTGACATTGCAAACTGAGAAAATGACTACAGAGTGCATCACACATTGTTTTCCAGTTTATTCCAATATTTTTGACAACCAATGCACACTTTATTAATTGAAAGAATTTAATAATGAAATCAAGGTTGCACTATGTTAAAGTAGTAACTAGTGATCCCAGTGTATGCCAAAGTACAATGTATCAAATGTATTTAAAAATAACACACACACACACACACACGATATACCATAGATCTTGAGGTTTCATATGTTTATCTGCATTATTTTGCTGATTAAACATTTAATTGCATATGATACAGTCATTTTTTTTATACCATGATTTTTGTTCTTGTTTTTCAGTTGTGAAACAAATTAGGCCCAAACAGCACTCCCAGCACGCAGGCCAGGACAAAAAGCATCCAGAATATCACAACCAACATCTGAACACACATCAGGCTCTTCCTCCTCCTCAACCCCTCTACTGTACCTGCTATGGACTCAGGTGCAATGGTGCTTGAGCCTTCGCCCATCTGCTCCACCCGTAGGCTGACTGTGGGTAAAATAATAAAGCGAGCATCCCGTGATTCCAAAGACAGGATCACCCTCTGAGTGACAGTAGCCAGCCGAGTGGAAACTGACACAGGCAGGCGAAAAGTCACAGGAGGTAGCTGTGCAAGGATACGGGAGTTGCAAGGGAGGGTGTGTGCATCACCACCTTCTAGTGGAGTGGAGTGGCGACACAAGGGACAGGAGATTGAAGGAGGGCTGTTGGGGTCAGGTGGGTGGACAGGGGACAGCTGGATGTTATGGAGGCATTCTGTGCAGAAGACATGGAGGCATTCCAGCATACGTGGGAGCTTGCGATCTTGATCATATTCCTGGTAGCACACTGGGCATTCCACCTCTGGGGAGTCCCCACTGCCAGAGATTTCCTCCTTGGCAGATGTTGTAACAGGTACTGGTGCCACTGACATGGGGTTAGACTATAGGAGTGACTTCTCAGAATAAGATCTATTATTGTGATTTGGGAACCTGCAAAAAAAACTCTGTTTGTTAGACAGAGTTGTAAAAAAAAAAAAAAAAGGAGTATCATGTAATACTCTTCCTCATAACGTTGGTAATGGCTTGTGCTAACTGGATCTAACAAGACTGCAATTAATTTCATAACTCTAACCACAAATGTCCTTTTCTTATTTCCTGCTGTTGAAAACAGCTGACAATGCAGTCCGCAATGAATTGTGTAAAAAATGTTTACTGTACGTGTCTTTGTATGTAGTATGTGCTGACACAGGGATTGCTTATTGTTAATGGGTATATGAATATGCAGTGTCTGGCCAGAAAAAGTCACTATTTCAGAAGGGTCAGTTGGATTAAGAACCCTTCAAAACATTATCAAAACCTGGAAGGATAGTGCTGATTGTTCAACCACTTTGTGGAAGAAATGTGGTTGAACAAAAATGAAGAAAGGATTTCACTTAAACACTTCAGATTGCATGGTTGAAAAAAAAATCATCCTAATAAAAATCATATCTACAGTATGTTTAGTAGTGAAAGTCAGAGCATTTTCATACACACACAATGTGATGAGAACACAGGATTTACATTAAACAGCTGAGTCACCATAAGAAAACCTCGTTAGTGAGACTAATCAGAAAAAAAGGCTTTAACTTGCTATGGAGCATGAAGATTGGACTTTGAAACAACGGATAAAGGTCATGTGGTCTGAGGAGTTCAAACAGACCCTATTCCAGATCGCATCAGGGTAAGAAGGGAAGCACAAGAAGCGATACACACATTATGTATATTGCCAACTGTACAAGCCTCTGGAGGCAGAGTTATGATCTGGGGTTACTTCAGTTGCTCAGGTTTAGGCTCAGCAACATTATGTGGCAATAAAATAAAATCAGCTGATGACCTAAATGTACTAAATGACCAGATGGAATGTCCCCTGATGGCACTGGCATATTCATATTATGACTCATATTATGAAACAATGGTTCTGTAAACACGAGAAATCATTTTCAAACATGAACTGGCCACCACATTGTGTGCTGTATGAATAAAATCTTAAACAGTATATGACTTTTTTTTTTTTTTTGGTTAGGAAGTGTAATAGGAGAGGTACTGCCCGAATAGACAACCAT
Organism: Clarias gariepinus; assembly: GCF_024256425.1. Classification (NCBI taxonomy): domain Eukaryota; kingdom Metazoa; phylum Chordata; class Actinopteri; order Siluriformes; family Clariidae; genus Clarias; species Clarias gariepinus. The sequence goes on along the minus strand of NC_071100.1, from coordinate 25,944,057 downwards.
AAATTGGATTCTCTGGAGTACTGTTAGTTGTTGCATGTTTTCTGTTTCTGTTTTAGACTGATAATCCCAAACCTCAATTCACACTGGCACTACCAGCGCAACCATCACTCAAAGGGAGAGCCACCTAGCAGCACATATCCCTATAGAGTCAGCGTGACTGCAAAGCATGCAATTGGCAGTTTCCCAACTCTGAATCTATACACAATTTTGTATCAAATGTGTCAAGCATTTTATAATTAGAAAACTTTTCGATATATAAATTAACAGTACATTACAGCCTCTGCAGCAACAATATGTTTTAGAAATATTAACTGTTATAATTAAAGCAGAATTTAAAATAATGTGTCAGTTGATCTTAAGAGTCAAACCAGCAGATTACATTTTCTTTTAAGAAAGAGATTAAATTTACCTTTCATAGACTTACTGGGCCCACTTTTCCAGCGAAGCCTTGTGTCTCATCCTTCATTTGAGCCACAAATCCATTTTTACACGTCACATTAAAAGAAAGAACATACACAGCATTCAATGTCACCTCTGTCAAGTCTCATGATTTTATGAGCACATGCATGTTTTGGAATATATTTAAGCTCATTTTCTCTCTGCCTCTCTTCCATTCCCTTGAGCCCATGAACTGTGTCCTACCACGGGGGGCGAGTTTCCCTGACATTCATTACCTAGAGATGGTTTTGTTTCTAAGAGAGTGAGCAGTGATGATTTTGATGCTTAATTTCATCTGTGGTTAATATACAGTTCTCATCATCATTTGACACGGTTGTGATTTTAAGTTCATATTCTACTTACATTCTACAGACCCATTTCTTTATCTACTCTACAGTTTATTTTACTTAATTCAAGAGACCGTAAAAAGAATTGCACCACAAGGGAAAGAGAGATTATTGTGTTTGGGTAATCATTATAAAAGCAGTTAATGAATTCCTGTAAGTTTTCCGCAAGGTTGGTTACCATTTCAGCTGCCAAGTGTTCATAGGTTATTTCTTTGTAACATGAGCAGTGTGGGTGGACATTATACTTTCGGTAATTGATAAGTCAGGTTTAACTGTTTTTGACCTTATGGTTTCAGCATTTTTGTGTTTTTTTGTGGCCCAGAAGTAAAAGTATCAAAGCATGACATCCCATCCCCTCATGTTGACCAAGTCAAATCAGGCACTTGAAATCTCAAGTGCTTCCACTTCTAATAACATGTTTAGCAAATGATCACACATTAACAGACCATGGGTGGTTTAAATTTTTTTTTTTTTTTTTTGGTGTTTTAAAAGTCATGGAAAAAAATCTAAATTTGAAAGAATATGTTAAGGTAAATATGAAAAAAAAAAATTTTTGATATCAATTAAATCAGAGGGCTTCTGCGCCTTTAAGAATCCACACTGGATACAAACGTTTCATAAATAGCCCTTTTTTCACTTTCACTTCCTGAAGAATGAAGTCATAAATATTTAAGACAAAGACTGTCTAAGGGCCAAAAGGACTGAAAAAGCCAAGCCAGTTAGATCCAGAAATTACTGTCATAGCTACACCCACAAGCGTGGGAGGGGAAGAAAGAAGCAGGTAAATTTGGGGAAGTCAGCATGGGGCAAAAAGGCTTTGTTTTGATACAGAGCTTTGAAAAAAGTGTTAGGACATGTGTGAGCAGCAAGCAGCTTCCTGCAAATTTACAGTAAAAAGCAAGTAAACAAAAATGAGAGTATTATATTACTGCCATGGAAAACCCCCTGCAATTACAAAGAAGAATTGTGATTGTAATGAATCATAAAGTGAATTAATAAGGAAAACTTAACTGGAATCAAAAGCAGAAGATGTCCTGTCCTTTTTGTATGTATCAGGAAAACTATCGCCGGAGTAAACACAACCACTTTTATGGCATTTGGAATCAAATAAAATTAAATGAACGGATTATCTGTTTATTTTGACTAATACATACATTTAGTACTTGTTTGAAAGGCCGTAGTGAGCAGACCATGTCCAGGTCAAGGTCCTCCTTATCCAAGATGGCAAGGAACCAAAAAAATAAAACATTCCATTTACAAACCCGATTCCAAAAAGTTGGGACATTGTACAAATTGTGAATAAAAACAGAATGCAATGATGTGGAAGTTTCAAATTTGTATATTTTATTCAGAATACAACATATATGACATATCAAATGTTTAAACTGAGAAAACATATCATTTTTTGGAATGTGTAGCTCTTATGCAATCCAAAACAAGCTAATATTTGTCATGACATTTCAAAATGTCTCACTTTCAACATTTGATATGTTATCTATATTCTGGAATCGGGTTTGTAAAAACAGGGTGAGCATTAGGTCCTTCCTGATTATATGCAATCATATTGTAAAAACTGTGAAAGAAACATGTGACATTACATAGACCAAATTTACACATAATTTGCAATGAACCATGTATTTGTATTAAGCACAGGTTTTGTTTAATATATGAATGAAATCCTGGACAGACTTTATGTTCACCCTGTATAATTTGTAAACCTGGAGAACAGAAATAAGTTTAACCCTCACGATGTGTTCCGGTCAAATCTGACCGATTTACATGTTTCTGAGGTAAATGAGGCCTGCAGGACAGACACAGCAAATACAAGTTCAACATTTTTAAAGTTTACAAGAGCTCGAATTGATAATACAACATTCGCTGATAATATATGTATTATTGTGGATTTAGAGTGGAATAAAATGATTCTGGTCCGAAAGTGACCGGGAACATTATGAGTGTGAGCCACAAACAGACACAACACGAGGGGTTAAAACAGCACGCCAGCACTCGGTGACGTAGTGACGAACTCCAGGCGACATTTCCAACGTGCTTCACGAGGCATCGAAACTCCGGAGTCGGTGACGTCATGGTGTTTAGCAATGTTTGGCGTGGGTTGCTAGTGAACTTTTCTTCCTTTTTCAGACGTTGGTCCATTATTTCCGCCCACACGCACACGTTTCTTTTGTTTAGAGCCGCCTTTATAAAACACCCCCGGCGGCTTTCCCCAGACAGATTCGCTCAACTTCCCCATTAGTCAGCAGTACAGTAACAGAGATACAACAGAAATAACGATGCTGTCCGAGCTCGAGTGCGGGATCTGTTTCCGGCTGTTCGACGCTGGCCGTCGCTGTCCCCGGCAGCTGGACTGTAAACACAGCTTCTGTGAAACTTGCCTACTGACTCTCGCTGGGTGTCGAAGCGAAGAACCTGAGTCCGGATCTCGGATAATCTGCGCCTTCTGTCGACACAGCACTCCTCTGAGTCTGAGCGAGGACACACTGAAAGGCATCCTCCCTGTGGACGAGGACATTCTCGTCCGGCTGGAGGAGGAAGGGGTCCTCTGTGAGAGCGCGAGCGACAGGGAGGATGATGATGAAGAGCCCAGACCCGAGACAGTCTCCCAGTCTAAAGATGATTTACCCAGGACGCAAAGAGGAAGACTGTGGAAGTCAGTCAAGAGCCTGTATAAGAGAATAAAAGGGTCGAATCGGCAAGGTGAGTGAGTCACCAAGTCTTTCATCATAGTTACTGGAGTTTCACGTTACTTTTTTGATCGCTTTGATGTTCATAGGTGTGATGTCATCGTTCTAACCTGTAATTAACCTTAGTCTTAACCTACTGGCTCTCTCAGCCCTGGTCCTGTAGTAATAAAACCTGAGCTAACCCTAACCCTGGGCTTCCACTGGAGAAATTCCAGAACTGAAATTGATAAATTTGTGAAAAACGAACAGGTGTAGAATTATGGCAGTTATGAAATCCAAGCTCCAATCAAATAGTTCTGCTCAGTGTAATGCTTTCCCTGCTCTAACACACCAGCTTGAGGTTCTCCTGGACCAGGGATGGGATCCAGTGTCATAACTATTCATAACTCTGAGCTGATTGTATGAGTTCCTAAGAATTCAGTATAAATAAGCACTGACTTGCTTCTTTGTTTTCTGTTTTCAGGGTGTATAACTAACAGTGAAATGACAGATCTGGCCCTGATGGCTTGCTACATGATGTAACAAGCCTGACTTGATAAACGTGGGTGCAGACCGGTGAAAGGGTGACGCATGGATCATTCTTTTCAGAGCCACCTGAAAATCCTGGACCCTTTCCCCAGCAGGCTTCATTGAGAGAAAGCAAATAGCCGCAGGCGGATGTAAATAAAGAAAAGTGCTGGTAGAAGGGAGCATAGGATTTCTGACTTCTGCCAGCTTGAATGAACTTGTATTGAACAGTTTATGTACTAAACGTTTTCATACTGTGAAAAGGAGCTATATTTGTTATAGCTATGTATTGGACTGCAGGTGTATATTTGACTTGCACTCTGACTTGTGTTAAGTAACAAAACATGAATTCTAATTAGTGTTATGCTGTGTATTTTTCTGCATTTGCTTATTTTATATATTAATTTGTATTTATTATGCTATTTTTTATTATTATTAAATTGTTTACTTTTTAATAAAGCTGTTGTCTTGTATTTTTATAAATATATTCTTAGCCATAAAAAAACCTTTAAAAAACATTTTGCTGGTCAGGTTACATTAACATTTCCATGCAAAACAAGGTACTTCAGGGAGTAAGCAAAAGTTTTTTGGACTGGTTAATGTAATTAAAATGCAGTGTAAACTTGTAATAATCAGTCCAAAGTCAGTTTAAACTTGTATTAATCAGTCCAAAGTCATATCAATGTTATCACTGATACTAAAGCTGTAGTCATTTGTTTTATCGACACACCTAAACATATGAATACAGTAAGGTCTAGACACTTGTTATCTGGTCCTAACCAAACTATATTCAAAATCACTAAAGTCAACATGAGAGGCTCTGTCCCTTATTTGTACAATTTTATTTAGCAGCTACCTAGCACCATGTTGATGTAAAAATTGGCATACACCTCTTGAATGTGTTGGAATAGGAGATTGTCCATACCATCATGAATGTGCACAAATGTGCAGCAACTGAATGATGCTATCATGTCAATATGGACCAAAATCTTTCCAGCACATTGATGAATTGATAAGTACCTCATGAAGTGTATGTCAGTATAGGGTTTACTTGAAAATACACTTACCATGAACCTTTAATGGTCATCTGTAATGCAAAACTCACTTTTTAATTGTTTTTGGACCCTCACATAATCTCCAATATGTATACACCCAGTATATATGGAAAAACTAGCAAATATCAGTGTATTGTTTGGTATTAAATACAGCTGACGTAAACCTTTAAAGCCCATCTATTTATCAGAATTTCTTTTACTTCACTTTTTACCCTTTTTCTGAACTTTCACATGGTGGTTGTTTAAATGTCTCCAATATGTGTGCACACCCAAAATCTGAAAGAAAAAAAAATCCACTCATCCATGTAAGTCGTGCTTGAAGAGATTAGTAAGCCTTACCCTAATTTTATTAAATCATATGAAAACATGAAAAAAAAGAAATAAATGACTCATTTGTATAAATCATTCTCTAGTTTGGTGCTCAGCTCCACCCAAGATAAAAGTATTGCCATTTTAGCCTGTTGAACTTACCATTGTCAAAGCAGGATAAATATTTGGCCTTTAAGAATAATTATGAGGAATAATCAAAATGTTCCAGGGAATTTATGTGAAATATTTTACACCAATTATTTAAGAGTGGTAGTAATGAGGTATTTTAAGAGGAGTAGCAACCCACCTTCTGATGGTGGTAACTTGGCTTGTTCAATTAATATATACAGTCAACAGTTAGCAGCTAAAACATTGATATTTTATATAGAGTGGTTTGGACATACTTGCCATACAGTACATCCAGCAAATGGCGATGCCATACAGAATAGAGCTAAAACTGTAGTAAAACAGTAACAATGAACTGAAAGATAAGCTGAGATTGATACTGATCAGCAGTGCAGGTACATTAGTTTTTGTTCACATAAAATATTTAAGTGTTTTAAAGTGCAACTGACAGCACTGGCCTTATTCTAGATACAATAAAATGAAATATATAATCTGACAAAAACACACCTTCTGCATTTTGGGTGTTTATAAGAATTCTGCCTTATCATTACTGGTTGGACCTTTACTGGTTGTGAAATGTGAATGATGCTAATGTATATATCTAGCAAAAACACCTCAGCAGGCAGTTCATATGCTCATATTATTTTGCAAGCAATGGTTTGTAGATCTGATTAATACATTATATGTCACAATAGATGTGGTTTTATGTTGGACTTCTGGGTTCAGTGTAAATTACTAAAAGTGGGCGAAGGCTGCATGTGGATTTTAGTAACTTTCAATGTCTGTGTCAAAATGTCTACTGAAATGGTTCTTTTGGAACTGGAGAGTAACAAAGGGATTTTAAAGCTTTCCAGAATGCATGCTCTGAATGGCATTTCAGCTGGACCGTTAACACACTCGTTTAAGAGACCTCTGAGACCTATGTTAAACTGTTAAAAAGGTGTAAAATGTGTGACCTTTAAAATCGTTTTAAGTGAAGAACATTCAGGCAAACATCTTGTAAGAACAATCAGGAACATTCGTCTTATAAGCACATGTTCTTTGTCACAGAAAGAACAAGTACAACCATATAC